>NC_142797.1:79847020-80082020 GCF_049724085.1 Artemia sp. Qi Xiang Cuo | reverse complement strand
CTTAGAAGGTCAGGATAGGGGTCGTTCTAATGAAAATGAAAAGTTCTTATGCCATTTTTAAGGGACAAAAATAATTGGAGGGCAACTAGGCCCCCTCCCACGTCACCTTTTTCCCAAAATTGTCCGATCAAAATTTTGAGATAGCTTTTTTCTTCAGCATAGTTGAAAGGCGCAATAGACAAATTTTCTGCTGGGAGAATTTTCAATGGAGAGGACACTTACCAGGGGGTGAAATTTTCAGAAGAAATTTTATGCTGTGTGAATTTGCCAGAATTCATATACGAAATGTCTCTATATGTCTTGCTTTCTCTTTACCGATTTAATTTTACGTGTGAAGATGTTAAGAGTAATTGTCTGGGGTAATCTTCTCCGGGATTGAATTAACCAGAGGATATTTCTGTGGGGAGGGGGATTCTTCCGTGGAGATGGAGCCAAGTATCCTGGCGTTATTTAAAAAAGATCAGAAATAAAAAAAAAGTTTTTTTTTCAACTGAAAGTAAGGTTCAACATTAAAACTTAAAAAGAACGGAATTTATTACGCATATCGGTCCTTGTGCTAAAGTTTAAATTTTGTCCCAATTCTTTAAAAACGATTCCTAAAACATAAGGGTCGTTTAATTAGAACAATAAGTGACTTTTTTTAGAGTGCCAAAAACCTGTAGCTTGAAGAGCGAGGTACTGAGGAGGGGGGGGGGCAACCACCCTCACATACGTAATAGTTTCTGTTCGTTTTAAGTTTCAATGTTGCTCCTTACTTTCAGTTGAAAACAATTGTTTTGTTTTCTTTATTTAATGAAGCTTAGAGACAAACAATTTTCTAAAGGCAATGGAACAAGTTTGTCAATTAAAGTAAAGGTATTAAAAAATGGAAAAAGTAAGTAGTTACAAAAAAAACAGAAAACAATAGCCTACTTACAAAACCTATGATGCAAGCTCTCAGCATTACGTTCTGTTGAGCAATGTCAATGCGTTGGACGGATATTTTTTTAGCAATATCGACAGTTTTGAACTTGGTTATCAAACACCAATATATTTAATGCCTTTAGATTCAGTGTTTATAAAAAGTAACACATTATCAAAGTAGTTTTTTCAAAGCAAAACCTCAAAACTAAGAATAAGGAAATCAAATACAAATTTTATGCACCTTTATGCTTCATATTTGCACAAAAAGATAAATCTTTTTCAAAGTTACTAATAGATAAATACAATCACTTCTAGAAAAAAAAAAAAAATGATAATAAAACACAAAAAATGTATCCGGCCAGGGGGAAAATACAGAAATTCTGAGCATTCTGTTCAGGGGAAATATTTCTGATTATAGTGGCTTCATATATCAGCTCATGGGTACTCTTGCAAAGCAAGCAAAAGTTGACGGCATATTCTTACCGAAATCGTCCCTTATTAAGTTGTTTTCCTTGTGTTTTCTATAATTATACGAACTTTCTTGTGTTTTAATAACTGCACTATCAGATCGCCATAAAAAGCTGATTCTTTGGTTGAATGTTATCAATAGTTAGGCTCTTATACGTTCCTTATTGACAAGGTTCGTTATTTACTTATCATTCATTACTATGAAGATTTTTTTTTTTGGCTCCAACTAAATCATGTAAAAAAAGTGCTTATACAAAACAGGTTTGGGGTTACTCAGTCACAGATTAGAACTCATGTTTTGCTCATTATGGGCCAAACTCAATTGACAGATAGCCAACAAGGGGACACAAACATTCTTTCCATGGTTTTTCCCTATTCTTCTTTCTTTCCTTTGGTTTCCTAATAATTACTTTATAGTCACAAATTTCCAGGGGGGCCCAACTTTATTAAATTCGATGGCGGAGTGGGATACCTGCATTGCCAGAATTTCATGACCAGAGTTGCCAGTGATTAGCGTTCATATAGTGTTTCAGAACACTCTACTTTGGTCGAGGATATAACCCAAATTGGCCCAAGTGTGTCTTAAATAAGCCTAAAGATTACCGCTCGTGATACTAACCTTCCAGAGTAGCCTACTGTCGGTTCTTAAATGCTGTAATATCTCAATCCCTATTTATTCATGGAATTTCCAAGTGCAAATTAATTAAATGACAAAATTGCTACGCAAAAATAAATCGAACTGTCAAACTAAAGAATAAATTAAATAAAATTGAATAAATAAAAAGCAAATAGCAGTAAAAAATAAAATATGAAGTAACGAAACGAACATGAATATTTACCAAGTCAAGATGTTGATTTTTGAATCTGGCAAAAAATTAACACTCGTCTCTAAAATTTTCGTAAAATTTTAGAGACGAGTTCCTACTACTGCCACTACTACTATGATACTAGCACCATTAAGGCTGCGCGTATGAAGGTGAAAATTTGAAAGAATATTGAGGGGGAATTCGAATTAAATGAAAACACACTATGCGCATGCAGATTGTTAAGAATTCGTATGTCAAGAATTAATTTGGCTATTAAGTTGAAACTTCAGGAGATTACTTAAAGGGGAAGATCAAAAGCGCACATCAATAATATTTTTGGAACAGCTTAAGGTGTCAAGGTGAAACTTCCGGGACACCATGAAACCATTGTTGAACTGACCAACAGGCACTATGCACATGCTGCTACCGCTATTAATACTGCTGCTACTACTACTACTAATACAAAACTAACACTGCAACTACTTCTACTACCACTGAAACTACTGTGATAATACCACTATTAAGGCTAAGTCTATGAAGGTAAAATTTGAGATAATATTCATGACAAATTCAAACTGAAAAAAGACACTATGCATTTAGACTGCCAAAATAGCATATCTTAAGAGCTGATTTGTGTATTAAATTGGAACTCTCAGAGAACATTTAAAGGGGAAGATCAATTGACCGAAAGGCAATATGTGCACACTACTACTAATACTACTACTACTGTAACATTTACTACTTCTACTAATACTATTGCTCCAACTAGTACTTTGATACAGCCATTTTGTTCAGCATAGTAGAATGCTCCAGCAACTAGGCCTTTAGGGATATTGGGCATGTCCACCCCCCACAATTATGCAATTAAACCATTATAATTTAAAACTAAATATTGCTTTAAACTACATTAAAAGGCACTGTGTTTATGGTTGCTAATAAGACCCCTCCGCAGTAATTTGACAACGACTGGGGGTATTAAATTGAAACTTTTGGGGCTACCATTATTACGACTTCTACACTTACAATTTAAATAAATAAAAAGAGTGTAAGTGTATCCAGGTTGTCAAAGAGCATAGATATAATCTTTTGGGAATGATAATAAATTTCATTTTTCAGGTCAAGTTCAGGAGTTACAAAATTAGATTAAAAAATTTTAGTTTTTAAATTTTCTTAAAAAATTTTCTTAAACCCCAATTTCATGTGCTTCAAGTTCATTTTCTGATTTTTTTTTCTTTTTTTTATTTCATGAATGTTTGGATAATTTGAAAGTACTGTACGGTACTTTTATTACCGACTACTTTTGGAGCTAAGCAGTCCGAGCTTCGATAAGTCGTGTTGATTATTTAAAAATAAAATACCTTGTGAATTAAGCAATTCTTAATTTTGCCAATATTATGTGTTCTGTTTTTTTTTAAACTATGTATCACTTTGCCCTCAAAGTGGAAAATTTGGCCAAAACGCGAATTTGTGTCACTTTTAATAATCCCATTCATGAGGATGCAACTTTTTTTATGGGGGGGGGGGACGCGCTAAATACCCATGGAAACGGAGGGTGACACCATTTTTTAGAAGGGACACAACAACAACAAAACTTAATAATTGATAACTTAAGTGAAAAGTGCCCAGAAATTTGGGAAAGTTTGGGACTTCGAGGAGGGATTGGGCGCGCTAAATACCCATGGAAACGGAGGGTGACACCATTTTTTAGAAGGGACACAACAACAACAAAACTTAATAATTGATAACTTAAGTAAAAAGTGCCAAGAAATTTGGGAAAGTTTGGGACTTCGAGGAGGGATTGGGCGCGCTAAATACCCATGGAAACGGAGGGTGACACCATTTTTTAGAAGGGACACAACAACAACAAAACTTAATAATTGATAACTTAAGTTAAAAGTGCCCAGAAATTTGGGAAAGTTTGGGACTTCGAGGAGGGATTGGGCGCGCTAAATACCAATGGAAACGGAGGGTGACACCATTTTTTAGAAGGGACACAACAACAACAAAACTTAATAATTGATAACTTAAGTAAAAAGTGCCCAGAAATTTGGGAAAGTTTGGGATTTCGAGGAGGGATTGGGCCACTAGGTCCTCTTGGGTACATCCCTAATTGCACCATTGCTGTCGTTTTGGATCAATGTATCGCATTAGCAGGGGGGAGGGGGTTATTCCCAAAACCTCCCACCCGGAATAATTTCTTGGAAACTGAACTATTCCATGTTTGGGACTCTCACATGAGTCCCACGTGTTGCCTGTTTGGGGCTTCAGGTAAAATAAAGAAAAAAGATAACTTATAAAGATAAAGATAAAGATAAAATAAAGAAAAAAGATAAAATAAAAAAAAATAAAGAGGAGTTATGTTCCTTGTCTTGAAACCGTTATACAGAGTATACAAGAAGACATAATTTTAATAGTCCCCTTCCTGAACGAAACTTTTGGACTTGACCATGATTGTCTGCATGCTTTTTATGTTACTTGCCTTTCTTTGCATTTGACATCCCGCTTCCCTCTATCCATGGGCGTAGGGAGGGGGCAGAGGGGTAGCTGCCCCCCCTAGACCTTCAAATTAAACATTAGATATGGCTGAAAAAGCAGATGGTTTGGAAAAAGCAGTTGATTGGAAGAAGCAGAGAACTCCATCACACTATCGACTGCCCCCCTCCCCTAGACAATATGTTGCCTAATGCTGCCTACGTCCATGCCTCTCTCCCCAAAATCAATGTAGAAACTATCTTACAGTATTTGTGCATAGTATGTGGGACGTTATAAGTTATCGAAAATCTTTCAGGAAAGAATCATGAGTACCAGCTTGAGTGACTTGCCAGGTAAAGGAATGAGCCTTCACTTACTAATTCAATTTCTTTTTGTCTCTACCTTCAGTCAAAGCATGCAATTAATTAAAGGAGAAAGTATTATCACGTTTTATCTTGATAACTATAAAAATCACCAATAAATAACTACATAAATTGAATAAAAATTGAAAAACACGAAATAAACAGTGCTGAAATAAATACCACTGCACATAGAGATACCTTCAGTAGTCAATGAATCAACCATTTTATTCAAATTAATCAAACTTTATTTTACAGGTATTAAAGGGCTGTTTGGCCCAAGAAACTTAAGCTTATTGGGAGGGTCTATAAAACCCCACAAATAATACAAAAATACACTAAATCACACAAAATAAACAACAGAGGAAACAGGGAATACGTATATACTATAATATAGTAAAAGACATGTATAAAAGAAAAGGTTTTTAAAAAAATCATAAACACACAAAAGCATAGATGACAGAAAAAACCTGCTCATACACTAGACCGTGAATAAAAAATACCGAGTGCGAAGTGTTTAAAAGGCAAGAAAATTCCTAAAGATAGTTTTAAAAGCAGAGGAGGGAAAGATGTCAATTACCCCAGCCCCCTTATATTTTAAAAATACTTTTTCTTGGGGCTATCTTCGTTGAAAAATTTAATAACATTACAAATTACAAAATTTCCAAAACATTACAAATTACAAAATTACAAATTACATAACATTACAAAATTCCCGAAGATAAAACTTTTTCCGAAGATAAAAATAAAATAAAATAATCTACCAAGCGTGAAACTACCACAAATCAGCATCGTAAAGTAAATGAAACCCAAAACAAATAGAAATTACAATAAATAACCGAGTCAAACTCAAAACGAGCAGAAATTAACATGAGTAGGGCTCAAAACCCCTATGCCTTCCCAAGGCCAGAACATAATTTGTTCTTTACTGAAAAAAATATAAATGTTTTTCTTTTATAACTTTAATAAAACAAATAATATTAACATTTTGATAAACAAATATCAGTATAAGTATATTAAACTGACAATGCTCATTCCATTTGTATTTTTTCCAGTAAAGTGCAAATTATGTTCTGGCCTTGGGAAGGCATAGGGGTTTTGAGCCCTACACATGTTAATTTCTGCTCGTTTTGAGTTTGACTCGGTTATTTATTATAATTTCTGTTCGTTTTGGGTTTCATTTACTTTACGATGCTGATTTGTGGTAGTTTCACGCTTGGTAGATTATTTGATTTTATGTTTGCTCATTTTTGGTTTAATGGAGTTCTTTACTTTTCTATGAAAAACTTATTTTGTGGAACAAGTTTTTTTTTAATTAATTCTGTTAATAGGCAGCGTGGTGGCGGAGTGCACCAGGCACTTTGACGATAAACCACATCAGTCCTGTTTTTCTTAAGAAAAAAAAATACTCAGTGGTATTTATTGCGCCCCCTGGCATTGTGCACCCCTAGGCTCGGACTTACTGGGCCTATGTAAAAGTTGGGGCCAGCCATCGCTCATGGGACTTCTAACGATAAGAGGGTTTTTTAATCATTGGTCCAGAAATTACTTTACTTTTCTTTGAAAAAACTTATTTTGTGGAAAAAGTTTTTTTAATTAATTTCTGTTCATTTTATATTGACATAGTCATTTCAGGGAAAGAGAAAATAATAGTTCAAATCTTTTCTTTAAGACTTTATAGTTTGGCCTGCTATTTGTATGCTGGAGAAAATTTTTCAGCAATTTTTAACAACATACACCCTTTTAAAAATCTGGACACAAATAGTAGTGTTTAATTCAGTTTCATACCTCCTCTAGTTGACCTGAAATAGTAAACTTGATACCATTAACAAAAAAATCTTTCTACTTTCTTTGATAGCTTGCATACACTTACGCTATTTTGATTTGGTTAAATTTTAAGAGCAGAAGTAGCCCCGAAAGTTTGAATATAATACCCTCAGTCGTTCTTGGGACACTGCTGAGATGCCTTATTGAGAATTAGCATTAACACAGTGCATTTTGATTTAATCTTAACTTACAACCTTTGCCCTGGGGACTCTGGGGGGGGGGGGTTTGTCACCCTTAAACACAAAATTTCCAGAAATTTCAACTACGTTTAACAAAATTGCTGTATCTAAACTTTGATTAAATGTGTTTGGGGTAAGGGTGGGCGTGAGAGGGGGTCAATTACTCTCCACTTACTTTCGACTATTAAAAAGGGCCATTTCAATTTCAAAACAAGCCCTTTTTGAAATTTTTGCAACAACTTTCTATATTAACCTTATATGCCCCAGGGCATAACGTACAACCCTCGAACTGAGGGCTCTGAGGGGGTTATCATCCTAAAAAACCTAATTTCCAGAACTTTCGACTACGTTGAACAAAATGTATATCTCAAAATTTTGAGGGGATGTGTTTGGGGAAATGGTGAGCGTTAGAGGGGGGTTAGTTGTCCTTCAATTAGTTTCGACGATTAAAAGGGCACCATGCCTGTCAATTTTCAATTGAATAAGCCCTTTTTTATGTTTTTAAAACATTGCTTTCTAGAAAAACCTTACATGCTCCCAGGGCATAACTTACAACCCTTGCCCTGAGGGTTGTGGGGGGATGGGTTGTCATCCTTTAATACCTAATTTCAAAAACTTCCGACTATTAAATAGAGTACTAGCCCTTTGAATTTCCAATCGAATGAGCCCTTTTTCAAGTTTCTACGACAAAGATTTCAATAAAAACCTTATATGCCCCCAGGGCATAACTTATAACCGTTGCCTTGAAGACTGCGGGGGGAGTGTCCTGCTCAAAGATATAATTTTCTGCACTTTAAACTGCGTGTAACATAACGGCTATCTCCAAATATTGAGTTGGTGTGTGTGGTAAAATTGTGGGCGTGGAAGGGGTGGTAGTTGCCTTCCAATCACTTTTAACTATTAAAACCTGCAGTAGAGGTTTCATTTTCTAATCGAATGAGCCTTTTGTGTAGTTTCAACGACAACACGTTCTATGAAAGCCTTATATGCCCCCAGGGCAAAACTTACAACCCTTTACCTGAGAGCTCTGGGGGAGTATCCTCCTCAAAAACGTAATGGACAGGGTGTTAGTTGCCTTTCAATCACTTTCGACTATTAAAAAGGACACTAGCCATTTCAATTTCCAATCGAATGAGCCCTTTTTGAAGTTTCTACGACAACGCGCTTTATAAAAACCTTATATGCCCCCATGGTAAAACTTATAATTCTTGACTTGAGGGCTGTGGGGGAGTGTCCTCCTCAGAAACATAATTTATATCTGGAAATCAACGACGCTGAACAGAATGGTTATCTAAAAATTTCGATTGGGTGTGTTTGGGGAAAAGGTGGGTGAGAGAGGGGGGTTAGTTGCCCTCAAATCACTTTCGACTATTAAAAAGCCCACTAGACCTTTGAATTTCCAATCGAATGAGCCCTTTTCCAAGTTTCTACGACAAAGATTTCAATAAAAACTTATATGCCCTCAGGGCATAATTTATAACCCTTGCCGTGAAGACTGTGGGGGGAGTGTCCTGCTCAAAGATATAATTTCCTGAACTTTAAACTACGTGGAACAAAATGGCTATCTCAAAATTTTGATTGGAGTTGTTTGAGGAAATGGCGGGCGTGGAAGGGGTGTTAGTAGAAAGGCCTTATTGACTTCCGGACGAACACATGTGCTGCTATCTATAATTTAGTCTAACTCCGTACGAACACCTTATATGGGCATAGAGTCCCTAGGGAGAACACCTCTGCTGTCAGTCTGACGGGGACTCCATATATGGGCATGGTATCCCCAGGGAGAACACATTTCCGAGAAATTGATTGCGTAACCTAGCCTAACCTCATGACCTCGTGACGGGGGGCACCATATATACGTATAGAGTCCCTAGGGGAAATAGCTTTCTGAGAAATTGATTGCATAATCGATTGGGAATTTTATTGATCTAGGACTCATGACGGGGTTCCATTTACGGGCACTGAATACTGAACGAACACCATGCTATCATCTACAATTGACTCTAACACCGAACGAGACTCATTAACGTCTGACAGATGATGTCAAGGTTGATTGATTCCGGGCGAAGTTCATTAACGTCTGACAGAAGATGTCAAGGTTGATTGTTTCCGGGCGAAGTTTATTAACATCTGACAGATGATGTCAAGGTTGATTGTTTCCGGGCGAAGTTCGATAACGTCTGACAGATGATGTCAAGGTTGATTGTTTCCGGGCGAAGTTCATTAATGTCTGACAGATGATGTCAAGGTTGATTGATTTGTTGGTGTTCATCCAGGAGAATTGTTTCTGGGCGAATGTTTTGATCTTAGAGATGAAGAGATTAACGCGGGAAAGGATTTCCTAGGAATTTCAAATGTGACAGCGCAGGGATGTCAAAACAAAGGGAACACGCTGAAATTACGTTTAGAGATTATTTGGGTGAAACCGTTTTAGGCATTTTAGGGATTGTTTCGGCCAAACAGTTTTAGGCATTTTAGGGAATTATTTGGGCGAAACAGTTTGAGGCATTTTAGAAGATGATTTGAGACACAAAAGGGCCCCATCCCCCCAACTTTTGGCTCCCCCTCAAATATATTTTCCCATTTCCCAGTTCCCAAGTTCTTTATGTAATGTCCTTCCTAAACCCATTTTACAAGTTGAAGTACCCATCTTTTTCACCCACAACTTTACTTTACAGCTTTTGGGACCCAAGTTCTACCTATATCCCTCAACCCTATCCCTCCACCCTCCCTCCAACCCCTCCACCTCCTCCCTCCCACCAACCCCCCCCCCCCAAACTTTTTTGAGTTTTTTTTTCTTTTCGTTTTTTTTTAGTTTTTTTTTTGTTTTTTTTTACTTTTTTTTTACATCTCATAGAATGTCTTGAAACACTTAAAACACAAAAAATTCATATTTAATATTTTTCCAAATTCAAAATGGGAATGATATAGATATGTGTCGCAACTTTTACTATTAGAAAAATAATGGTTGTAGTGACCAATTTTTTTTTTCACTTTTTTTTTACATCTTAGAATGTCTTGAAACACTTAAAACACAAAAAATTCATATTTAATATTTTCCAAGTTCAAAATGGAAATGATATAGATATGTGTGTCGCAAATTTTACTATTAGAAAAATAATGTTTGTAGTGACCAATTTTTTTTTTAACTTTTTTTTTACATCTTAGAATGTCATGAAACATACTTAAAACACAAGTGTTTTAAGCCTACGTACAACCTAACTTTATGTAATGTTTTCAAAGTCATTTCAGAGCAAGTTACTTTCTTAATGTCGCTCCTAAACCCATTTTCAAACTTGAAGTATCCATCCTTTTCACCCACAATTTTACTTTACAGCTTTTTGGATACCTCATCATCAAGCAATACTTTCAAAAGGAATTTCAGAACATGCTATTTTCTTAATGTCCCTTCTAAACAAATATTAAAAGTTGAAGTAGCTATCATTTTAAAAGAGAAATTTACTTTACAGGTTTTTGGATACCTCAACACCAAGCCATACTTTTCAAAAGGCATTTCAGAACAAGTTCTTTACGTAATGTCCTTCCTAAGCCCATTTTACAAGTTGAAGTACCCATCCTTTTCACCCGCAACTTTACTTTACAGCTTTTTGGATATCTCATCACCAAGCAATACTTTTCAAAAGGCATTTCAGAGCAAGTTCTTTTCATAATGTCCCTCCTAAACCCATTTTACAAGTTGAAACATCCATCCTTTTCACCCACAACTTTACTTTAGAGCTTTTTGGATACGTGCGTGCACGTAACCTTGTCTAAATTAACCTTAAAAAATTAAATAAAGCTATGTCGACTTTGCATATTTTATTCAACATATCCGACAATTGATGCAGAAAAAGCATAGAGTTTGTTACTTACTTACTTACATTTTTTTTCATAGTTTCTTGAATTAAATTTCTGTATTGTGCATCCAAATGGGGAATTCAAGAAAGAGTTTGTTACTTACTTGCGATTTTTTCATAATTTCTTGAATAAAGTATCTGTATTGTCTATCCAAGGGGTGACTTCAAGAAAGAGTGTGTTACTTACTTACAAATATTTTCATATTTTCTTGAATGAAATGTCTTCTTTGTGTATCCAAGAGGTGAATTCAAGAAAGAGTTTGCTACTTACTTACTTACTTACAATTTTTTCATAATGACATAATGACATATCCAACAACGGATGTTGATAAAAATTTATTCATTCTGATACCTAGATTTTGTCAATGTTACCTCATGTATCTGACAATAGATGTATGCAAATTCCTTTTCTCAAATCTCCGATGTTTTAATATACATTATAAACTGTTGATATGCTAGCTTACTCTAAAAATAAGGAAAATATAAAAATGTAATGCATAATATATTTTTAATGAAATAATGCCATGAAGAATATTAATACAAAATTATATTATGACACATAGTCATGCACATATTCACTCTTAAACACCCAGAAACGATGGTCTCATGATATAGAGTAGTTATTACCGTTTCTTATGCATTTATCGCGATCAGGTAAGTCCTTAGGAATCCAGTGCATGAAGAACCTGAACTTGTCTTCAGGACGATGATACACCCCTTCAAATTTAGGACACTTAAATTCTTCGAGATTGAAAAGTGGAATCCTAGGGTCACACTTTTGAATTAAAACTTTATCTGTAGGTATATTACCCTTTACATAGAGTGCTTCAACCCCGAAAAAGCTGCAAATTTCACTGACTTCCTCCTGGGCATTTCTCAGTTCCTGACCACTATTATTAAGTGGTGTAATCACTCTATCTTAGAATCCCTGTCTGTTTATACGATGTAATATAGTACTCCACAAGCTTTTATCATACTCATACATGTTGTAGTTCACTATCCAATGATAACAGTCAATTTCTTCAAGTTCCCTTTACAATAATAAAAATGCACATTCAAATATAACACCACAAGATGATTTTTTCAAACCGATAAATTCTGTGTCATAGAGTCCTATCATCTTGGAAGCTATTAATGTAGTTGTTAAGAAGAGAAATACATCATCCAAACTTTTATACCTTCGCTCAAGGTCGAATTGAGTTATGGCTAAGGGGGATGACTCCTAAAAGCATCTGAATTCATTTTGGGGAGGAGTCATAAAACCCTAAGAATTCATTGCGGGGAGGAGTCATAGAACTCTCGGTATCTCTTGCATGCAAATGAAGTCTGGAAATTACATTTTTTTTATAATTTCTGTATTGTGTATCCAAGAGGTGAATTAAAGAAAGATATTTTGTCATTTTAAGATATGTACAAAAGAAAAAGATAAAAAATAAATAAAGTTGAATAATTTTGAAGTTAAAAAAAATAATTTGTTTTATGAAAAAAAAATTATTGAATTAGAACCATCAGTCCTCATCATTATGAGTATCCAAAACTGGACTTAAGTTTCACATTTGAACTAGAGAATTGTATTTTCCATAATTTTCTTACAAGAAACTATAGTTTACGGTCAAAAACCCTTAATAGATCAGATTTTAAGGAAATAGTTTTATTTTTCGATCCAAAAATAGACTTAAGTTTCACATTTGAACCGGAGAATTGTATTTTCCAAAATTTTCTTACAAAAAACTAAAGTTTACGGTCAAAAACCCTTAATAGCTCAGATTTTACGAAAATAGTGTGTCTGACAATAGATGTACGCAAATTCCTTTTCTTACATCTCTGATGTTTTAATGGACATTCTAAACGCTTGATATGCTAGCTTACTCTGAAAAATAATGAACACACAACAAGGTAATATTTTTAATGAAATAATACTATGTAGAATATTAATGCAAAAATATATTATGATACATTATTAATATCAATGATTAACTTTGGACATTTTGAATCTGTTCCATAAAATAGTTCACCATGTTCTCTCTTGATATTGTAGTTATCGTCTTCTCTTAGTTCGTAATCAGTAGAATAATCTTTATTCCATTTTGAAGTATACACAATTTTTACTGGTGTCTCATAAAAAGGCTCAATATGCTTTTCGTCTTTGGTATTATTTGATTCATTGCCCGTTTGATCAATGCCAGTAACGTTTGCTGGTGCTTTGTTTTTCATCGTTTCTTCTTTATATTCCGTAGTGATATTTTTTGACAATGCCATTTTTATTTTTCTGGCAATTTCACTGTCTATTAACACATTATTTTTACACAGGTAACAGTTTCGGCACGTAAACAAGATATAGTTTACGATATTAGTAGCAGAGTAAGCCTTTCTTTTATTAGCCTTCCGTTGAATGCTAATACCCGAAAGCTGATGATTGGGTGTATCCTTAGGTAATGTGTTACCTGCAGCAGTAGCAAGGAGTTGTCCTCTATCATCAACAATTATTTTTATGTTAGCATTCTCTTTGAGTGCAATCATCTCTGGAGATCTCAATCTCGCATAACCACCATCATAAGAGTTGAATTTTTTCGGTATTCCAAAGAAATTTAATTCCTTACTGTCATGACAATGCATGCATACATTACCAATAGTGCTACCACTTGTACTTGTTTCATAGTTTAAATACTTCTCCTTGTCGGCATTCAATGCTACAATAACCTTGTTATGTGAACACAATCTATTAAAATGTTCCATCTTCACTTTTTTATTTAAAGATATGACTTATGTTTATCGTTCCACTGCGTAAAAAATACTGATTATATACATGCAATAGACTAGGTAGTGTCGATAACCGGTCATAGAATACCAGTGGGAAAGCCACTTCGTGTCTCTGACCAATCATAGAGCACAATTGTTAGAGCCTTAAGCATATTTTGACATTTTAAGATATGTACAAAAAGAAAAAAAATAAATATAGTTGAAAAATTTCGAAGTTTAAAAAAAAAAAGTTTTGAATTATTATTTCAGATTTTACGGATATAGTTTTTTTTTTCAATCCAAAAATAGACTTAAGTTTCACACCTGTACCAGAGAATTGTATTTTCCATAATTTTCTTACAAAAAAAAAACAACTAGAGTTTACGGTCAAAACCCTTATTAGCTCAGATTTTACGGAAATAGTTTATTTTTATAGGTTTCAGACAACACACTCCTATGAGAGAGTAATACCCATCTCTGCCAAAATTCTTTTCAGCCATTTTTCGTTAAAATATTTTATTTCAAGTCATTCACACGGGATTTTCGCTAGCAACTCGGCCCACAGTACAGCACATTTTCAACTAGAAATAAGGAGCATCGTTAAAAACTAAGACGAATGGAAATTATCCCGTATATGAAGTTAGCTACCCCCTCCGAAGTATCTTGTTCTTTATGTTAGACTTTGACTTTTCATTCCCAATTAAATTAAAAAATAAGCATTTTCAACTAGAAATAAGGAGCATCGTTAAAAACTAAGACGAATGGATATTATCCAGTATATGAAGTGAGCTACCCCCTCCGAAATACCTTGTTCTTTATGTTAGACTTTGACTTTTCATTCCCAATTAAATAAAAAAATAAACATTTTCAACTAGAAATAAGGAGCATCGTTCAAAACTAAGACGAATGGAAATTATCCCGTATATGAAGTGAGCTACCTCCTCCGAAATACCTTGTTCTTTATGTTAGACTTTGACTTTTTATACCAATTAAATTAAAAAATAAGCATTTTCAACTAGAAATAAGAAGCATAGTTAAAAACTAAGACGAATGGAAATTATCCCGTATATGAAGTGAGCTACCCCCTCCGAAATATCTTGTTCTTTATGTTAGACTTTGACTTCTCATTCCCAATTAAATTAAAAAATAAGCATTTCAACTAGAAATAAGGAGCATCGTTAAAAACTAAGACAAATGGAAATTATCCTGTATATGAAGTGAGCTACCCCCTCCGAAATACCTTGTTCTTTATGTTAGAATTTGACTTTTCATTCCCAATAAAATTAAAAAATAAGCATTTTCAACTAGAAATAAGGAGCATCGTTAAAAACTAAGACGAATGGAAATTATCCCGTATATGAAGTGAGCTATCCCCTCCGAAATATCCTGCTCTTTATGTTAGACTTTGACTTTTCATTCCCAATTAAATTAAAAAATAAGCATTTTGAACTAGAAATAAGGAGCTTCGTTAAAAACTAAGACGAATGGAAATTATCCCGTATATGAAGTGAGCTACCCCCTCCGAAATATCTTGTTCTTTATGTTAGACTTTGACTTTTCATTCCCAATTAAATTAAAAAATAAGCATTTTCCACTAGAAATAAGGAGCATCGTTAAAAAAACTAAGACGAATGGAAATTATCCTGTATATGAAGTGAGCTGCCCCCTCCGAAATACCTTGTTCTTTATGTTAGCTTATGTTAGACTTTGACTTTTCATTCCCAATTAAATTAAAAAATAAGCATTTTCAACTAGAAATAAGGAGCATCGTTAAAAACTAAGACGAATGGAAATTATCCTGTATATGAAGTGAGCTACCCCTTCCGAAATACCTTGTTCTTTATGATAAACTTTGACTTTTCATTCCCAATTAAATTAAAAAATAGGCATTTGCAACTAGAAATAAGGAGCATCGTTAAAAACTAAGACGAATGGAAATTATCCCGTATATGAAGTTAGCTACCCCCTCCGAATACTTTGTTCTTTATGTTAGACTTTGACTTTTCATTCCCAATTAAATTAAAAAATAAGCATTTTCAACTAGAAATAAGGAGCTTCGTTAAAAACTAAAACGAATGGAAATTATCCCGTATATGAACTGAGCTACCCCCTCCGAAATATCTTGTTCTTCATGTTAGACTTTGACTTTTCATTCCCAATTAAATTAAAAAATAAGCATTTTCAACTAGAAATAAGGAGCTTCGTTAAAAACTATGATGAATGGAAATTATCTCGTATATGAAGTGAGCACCCCCTCCGAAATATCTTGTTCTTTATGTTAGACTTTGACTTTTCATTCCCAATTAAATTAAAAAATAAGCATTTTCAACTAGAAAATAAGGAGCATCGTTAAAAACTAAGACGAATGGAAATTATCCCGTATATGAAGTTAGCTACCCCCTCCAAAATATCTTGTTCTTTATGTTAGAATTTGACTTTTCATTCCAATTAAATTAAAAAATAAGCATTTTCAACTAGAAATAAGGAGCATCGTTAAAAACTAAGACGAATGTAAATTATCCCGTATATGAAGTGAGCTACCCCCTCCGAATTACCTTGTTCTTTATGTTACACTTTGACTTTTCATTCCCAATTAAATTAAAAATAAGCATTTTCAACTAGAAATAAGGAGCATCGTTAAAAACTAAGACGAATGGAAATTTTCCCGTATATGAAGTTAGCTACCCCCTCCGAAATACCTTGTTCTTTATGTTAGACTTTGACTTTCCATTCCCAATTAAATTAAAAAATAAGCATTTTAAAACAGAAATAAGGAGCATCGTTAAAAACTAAGACGAATGGAAATTATCCCGTATATGAAGTTAGCTACATCCTCCGAAATACCTTTGAAGTTGTTTTCATGTAAAAATATCCTTCTCCTTTTCCATGGAAAATTCCCCCCTCAAGACAATTCTTAATTTCTGATCACAATTTTTAGACATTTCTTGTTAAAACTTTATTTTCAACTAATTCATCCGGTAAGAGATCCTTCTGCCATCACCCCACCACTTATGTAGTATATGAAACACATCGAAGAAGTAAAGCTATTCGCTATTACAGTTCTTTTCTTGTCATTAACACCCCTCTTAGTATCAACTTCTTCTTATAGTCTAACGTTACACTATTTTACATTGACAACGTTGTCCGAAAGTACCTTGTGTAGTATAAAGTACACAATCATCGCACCTCCCCAAAAAAACTTCAGCCATTTCTTGTTAAATTTTTTTATTTCTAAACTATTTTAAATTGACAACACATCGAAGTATTTGCAAATGCTAAACCCTTTTCTTTTTTTTTCTCCACCTTAATAGGATCAAATTCGGAAATCCTATCTACCGACACATTCATATCAAACTATTGTTGGCTAAAGGCATTTGTCCAGAACAAATCAGAGACCGCTCTTGATGGCACATACTTCAAAAATGGAACTGTGGATAACACAAGGGTGATTGACAGCTTTCCCTAAAAAAACATTCCTAAATACACAATTTGAAAATCTTTAGTTTTCGATTTATTATGACCATACTCTCAAAACATGTTTGACCATCATTCCTAAATACGCAATTTGGCAACCTCTAGTTTTCGATAAAAAAAAAAAAATGTGCACGTGAAGCTGAAGTGTAATTCTAATGTGTAATTGATAGCCAGTCTGCTAATCTGCCTTGGAAAGGTGCCATGGGACGTAATCTCCCCAAATAGCACCGGAAGGAACATAAAGTGGTGGAGATACACCGGAAGGAACATAAAGGTCAAGAAATATAACCTAGATCTCTACTGACACTTACCAGGGGGTGAAATTTTCAGAAGAAATTTTATGCTGTGTGAATTTGCCAGAATTCATATACGAAATGTCTCTATATGTCTTGCTTTCTCTTTACCGATTTAATTTTACGTGTGAAGATGTTAAGAGTAATTGTCTGGGGTAATCTTCTCCGGGATTGAATTAACCAGAGGATATTTCTGTGGGAAGGGGGATTTTTCCGTGGAGATGGAGCTAGTATCCTGGCGTTATTTAAAAAAGATCAGAAATAAAAAAAAGTTTTTTTTTCAACTGAAAGTAAGGTTCAACATTAAAACTTAAAAAGAACGGAATTTATTACGCACATCGGTCCTTGTGCTAAAGTTTAAATTTTGTCCCAATTCTTTAAAAACGATTCCTGAAACACAAGGGTCGTTTAATTAGAACAATAAGTAACTTTTTTTTGAAGTGCCAAAAAACTATAGCTTGAAGAGCGAGGTACTGAGGAGGGGGGGGGGCAACCACCCACACATACGTAATAGTTTCTGTTCGTTTTAAGTTTCAATGTTGCTCCTTACTTTCAGTTGAAAACAATTGTTTTGTTTTCTTTATTTAATGAAGCTTAGAGACAAACAATTTTCTAAAGGCAATGGAACAAGTTTGTCAATTAAAGTAAAGGTATTAAAAAATGGAAAAAGTAAGTAGTTACAAAAAAAAAGAAAACAATAGCCTACTTACAAAACCTATGATGCAAGCTCTCAGCATTACGTTCTGTTGAGCAATGTCAAAGCGTTGGACGGATATTTTTTTTAACAATGTCGACAGTTTTGAACTTGGTTATTAAACACCAAATATTTAATGCCTTTAGATTCAGTGTTTATAAAAAGTAACACATTATCAAAGTAGTTTTTTCAAAGCAAAACCTCAAAACTAATAATTAGGAAATCATATACGAATTTGTAATTTAATTATGAATGCCAAAACCCAGTATATTAGACACCTTTATTCTTCATATTTGCACAAAAAGATAAATATTTTTCAAAGTTACTAATATATAAATACAATCACCTCTAGAAACAAAAAAAAATGATAATAAAACACAAAAAATGTATCCGGCCAGGGGGAAAATACAGAAATTCTTAGCATTCCGTTCAGGGGAAATATTTCTGATTATAGTGGCTTCATATATCAGCTCATGGGTTGGGTACTCTTGCAATGCAAGCAAAAGTTGACGGCATATTCTTACCGAAATTGTCCCTTATTAAGTTGTTTTCCTTGTGTTTTCTATAATTATACGAACTTTCTTGTGTTCTAATAACTGCACTATCAGATCACCATAAAAAGCTGATTCTTTGGCTGAATGTTATCAATAGTTAGGCTCTTACACTTCGTTATTGACAAGGATCATTATTTACTTACCATTCATTACTATGAAGATTTTTTTTTGGCTCCAACCCCGTCATGTAGAAAAAATGTTTATGGGAAACTGATTAGGGCTGACTCAGTCACAAATTAGAACTTGTGGTGTTTTTATTAAGGATCAAAATCTATTAGCAGGCAGCCAACCAAGGGACAGCAAACATTTCTTTCATAGTTTTTCTCTATTCTGTTCTTTTTACTTGGACTGCTTTATAATTACTTTATAGTAATAAATTTTCAGGGGGGCCCAACTTTATTAAATTCGATGGCGGAGTGGGATACCTGCATTGCCAGAATTTCATGACCAGAGTTGCCAGGGATTAGCGTTCATATAGTGTTTCAGAACACTCTACTTTGGTCGAGGATATAACCCAAATTGGCCCAAGTGTGTCTTAAATAAGCCTAAAGATTACCGCTCGTGATACTAACCTTCCAGAGTAGCCTACTGTCGGTTCTTAAATGCTGTAATATCTCAATCCCTATTTATTCATGGAATTTCCAAGTGCAAATTAATTAAATGACAAAATTGCTACGCAAAAATAAATCGAACTGTCAAACTAAAGAATAAATTAAATAAAATTGAATAAATAAAAAGCAAATAGCAGTAAAAAAAAATTATGAAGTAACGAAACGAACATGAATATTTACCAAGTCAAGATGTTGATTTTTGAATCTGGCAAAAAATTAACACTCGTCTCTAAAATTTTCGTAAAATTTTAGAGACGAGTTCCTACTACTGCCACTACTACTATGATACTAGTACAATTAAGGTTACGCGGATGAAGGTGAAAATTTGACAGAATATTGAGGGGGAATTTGAACTAAATCAAAACACACTATGCACATGCAGATTGTCAAAAGTTCATATCTCAAGAATTGATTTGGGTATTAAGTTGAAACTTCAGAAGAATACTTAAAGGGGAAGATCAAAAGCGCACATCAATAATATTTTTGGAACAGCTTAAGGTGTCAAGGTGAAACTTCCGGGACACCATGAAACCATTGTTGAACTGACCAACAGGCACTATGCACATGCTACTACCGCTACTAATACTGCTGCTACTACTACTACTAATACAAAACTAACACTGCAACTACTTCTACTACCACTGAAACTACTGTGATAATACCACTATTAAGGCTAGGTCTATGAAGGTAAAATTTGAGATAATATTCATGACAAATTCAAACTGAAAAAAGACACTATGCATTTAGACTGCCAAAATAGCATATCTTAAGAGCTGATTTGTGTATTAAATTGGAACTCTCAGAGAACATTTAAAGGGGAAGATCAATTGACCGAAAGGCAATATGTGCACACTACTACTAATACTACTACTACTGTAACATTTACTACTTCTACTAATACTATTGCTCCAACTAGTACTTTGATACAGCCATTTTGTTCAGCATAGTAGAATGCTCCAGCAACTAGGCCTTTAGGGATATTGGGCATGTCCACCCCCCACAATTATGCATTTAAACCATTATACTTAAAAAATAAATTTTGCTTTAAACTACATTAAAAGGCACTGTTTTTTTGGTTGCTAATACGACACCTCAGCATTAAATTGAGAACGACTGGGGGTAGTAAGTTGAAACTTTTGGGGCTACCATTATTACGACTTCTACACTTACAATTTGAATAAATAAAAAGAGTGTAAGTGTATCCAGGTTGTCAAAGAGCATAGATATAATCTTTTGGGAATGATAATAAATTTCAATTTTCAGGTCAAGTTCAGGAGTTACAAAATTAGATTAAACAATTTTAGTTTTTAAATTTTCTTAAAAAATTTTCTTAAACCCCAATTTCATGTGCTTCAAGTTCATTTTCTGATTTTTTTTTCTTTTTTTTATTTCATGAATGTTTGGATAATTTGAAAGTACTGTACGGTACTTTTATTACCGACTACTTTTGGAGCTAAGCAGTCCGAGCTTCGATAAAGTCGTTTTAATTATTTAAAAATAAAATCCCTTTGTGAATTAAACATGTCTTAAGTTTGCCAATATTCTGTGTTCTGTTTTTTTTTAAACTATGTATCACTTTGCCCTCAAAGTGGAAAATTTGGCCAAAACGCGAATTTGTGTCCCTTTTAATAATCCCATTCATGAGGATGCAACTTTTTTTATGGGGGGGGGGGGACGCACTAAATACCCATGGAAACGGAGGGTGACACCATTTTTTAGAAGGGACACAACAACAACAAAACTTAATAATTGATAACTTAAGTGAAAAGTGCCCAGAAATTTGGGAAAGTTAAAAATAGTTTAATTTTTGTTTAATTAAACGATTCCTAAAACAAAAGGGTCGTTTAATTAGAACAATAAGTGACTTTTTTTAGAGTGCCAAAAACCTGTAGCTTGAAGAGCGAGGTACTGAGGAGGGGGGGGGGCAACCACCCTCACATACGTAATAGTTTCTGTTCGTTTTAAGTTTCAATGTTGCTCCTTACTTTCAGTTGAAAACAATTGTTTTGTTTTCTTTATTTAATGAAGCTTAGAGACAAACAATTTTCTAAAGGCAATGGAACAAGTTTGTCAATTAAAGTAAAAGTATTAAAAAATGGAAAAAGTAAGTAGTTACAAAAAAAAAGAAAACAATAGCCTACTTACAAAACCTATGATGCAAGCTCTCAGCATTAAGTTCTGTTGAGCAATGCCGAAGCGTTGGACGGATATTTTTTTTAACAATATCGACAGTTTTGAACTTGGTTATAAAACACCAAAATATTTAATTACTTTAGATTCAGTGTTTATAAAAAGTAACGCATTATCAAAGTAGTTTGTTCAAAGTAAAACCTCAAAACTAAGAATTAGGAAATCATATACGAATTTGTAATTTAATTATGAATGCCAAAACCCAGTATATTAGACACCTTTATGCTTCATATTTGCACAAAAAGATAAATCTTTTTCAAAGTTACTAATAGATAAATACAATCACTTCTAGAAACAAAAAAAAAATTATAGTAAAACACAAAAAATGTATCCGGCCAGGGGGAAAATACAGAAATTCTTAGCATTCCGTTCACGGGAAATATTTCTGATTATAGTGGCTTCATATATCAGCTCATGGGTACTCTTTCAAAGCAAGCAAAAGTTGACGGCATATTCTTACCGAAATCGTCCCTTATTAAGTTGTTTTCCTTGTGTTTTCTATAATTATACGAACTTTCTTGTGTTTTAATAACTGCACTATCAGATCACCATAAAAAGCTGATTCTTTGGCTGAATGTTATCAATAGTTAGGCTCTTATACTTTCATTATTGACAAGGATCGTTATTTACTTACCATTCATTACTATGAAGATTTTTTTTGGCTCCAACCACATCATGTAGAAAAAATGTTTGTGGAAAACTGGTTAGGGGTTACTCAGTCACAAATTAGAACTTATATTGTCTTTATTAAGGGTCACCTATTAGCAGGCAGCCAACAATGGGGCAACAAACGTTTTTTCCATAGTTTTTCCCTATTCTGCTTTCTTTCCTTTGATTTCCTTATAATTACTTTATAGTCCCAAATTTCCAGGGGGGCCCAACTTTATTAAATTCGATGGCGGAGTGGGATACCTGCATTGCCAGAATTGCATGACCAGAGTTGCCAGGGATTAGCGTTCATATAGTGTTTCAGAACACTCTACTTTGGTCGAGGATATAACCCAAATTGGCCCAAGTGTGTCTTAAATAAGCCTAAAGATTACCGCTCGTGATACTAACCTTCCAGAGTAGCCTACTGTCGGTTCTTAAATGCTGTAATATCTCAATCCCTATTTATTCATGGAATTTCCAAGTGCAAATTAATTAAATGACAAAATTGCTACGCAAAATAAATCGAACTGTCAAACTAAAGAATAAATTAAATAAAATTGAATAAATAAAAAGCAAATAGCAGTAAAAAATAAAATATGAAGTAACGAAACGAACATGAATATTTACCAAGTCAAGATGTTGATTTTTGAATCTGGCAAAAAATTAACACTCGTCTCTAAAATTTTCGTAAAATTTTAGAGACGAGTTCCTACTACTGCCACTACTACTATGATACTAGTACAATTAAGGTTCCGCGTATGAAGGTGAAAATTTGACAGAATATTGAGGGGGAATTTGAACTAAATCAAAACACACTATGCACATGCAGATTGTCAAGAGTTCATATCTCAAGAATTGATTTGGGTATTAAGTTGAAACTTCAGAAGAATACTTAAAGGGGAAGATCAAAAGCGCACATCAATAATATTTTTGGAACAGCTTAAGGTGTCAAGGTGAAACTTCCGGGACACCATGAAACCATTGTTGAACTGACCAACAGGCACTATGCACATGCTACTACCGCTACTAATACTGCTGCTACTACTACTACTAATACAAAACTAACACTGCAAGTACTTCTACTACCACTGAAACTACTGTGATAATACCACTATTAAGGCTAGGTCTATGAAGGTAAAATTTGAGATAATATTCATGACAAATTCAAACTGAAAAAAGACACTATGCATTTAGACTGCCAAAAGTGTATCCAGGTTGTCAAAGAGCATAGATATAATCTTTTGGGAATGATAATAAATTTCAATTTTCAGGTCAAGTTCAGGAGTTACAAAATTAGATTAAAAAATTTTAGTTTTTAAATTTTCTTAAAAATTTTTCTTAAATCCCAATTTCATGTGCTTCAAGTTCATTTTCTGATTTTTTTTTCCTTTTTTGTATTTCATGAATGTTTGGATAATTTGAAAGTACTGTACGGTACTTTTATTACCGACTACTTTTGGAGCTAAGCAGTCCGAGCTTCGATAAAGTCGTTTTAATTATTTAAAAAAAAAATACCTTGTGTATTAAAAAAGTATTAATTTTTCCCATATTCTGTGGTCTGTTTTTTTTTAAACTATGTATCACTTTGCCCTCAAAGTGGAAAATTTGGCCAAAACGCGAATTTGTGTCACTTTTAATAATCCCATTCATGAGGATGCAACTTTTTTATGGGGGGGGGGACGCGCTAAATACCCATGGAAACGGAGGGTGACACCATTTTTTTAGAAGGGACACAACAACAACAAAACTTAATAATTGATAACTTAAGTAAAAAGTGCCCAGAAATTTGGGAAAGTTAAAAATAGTTTAATTTTTGTTTAATTAAACGATTCCTAAAACACAAGGGTCGTTTAATTAGAACAATAAGTAACTTTTTTTAAAGTGCCAAAAAACTGTAGCTTGAAGAGTGAGGTGTTGAGGAGGGGGGGGGGCAACCACCCTCACATACGTAATAATTTCTGTTCGTTTTTAAGTTTTAATGTTGCTCCTTACGTTCAGTTGAAAAAACTTGTTTTATTTTCTTTATTTAATGAAGCTTAGAGACAAACAATTTTCTAAAGGCAATGGAACAAGTTTGTCAATTAAAGTAAAAGTATTAAAAAATGGAAAAAGTAAGTAGTTACAAAAAAAAAGAAAACAATAGCCTACTTACAAAACCTATGATGCAAGCTCTCAGCATTACGTTCTGTTGAGCAATGTCAAAGCGTTGGACGGATATTTTTTTTAGCAATATCGACAGTTTTGAACTTGGTTATCAAACACCAATATATTTAATGCCTTTAGATTCAGTGTTTATAAAAAGTAACACATTATCAAAGTAGTTTTTTCAAAGCAAAACCTCAAAACTAAGAATAAGGAAATCAAATACAAATTTGTAATTTAATTATGAATGCCAAAACCCAGTATATTAGACACCTTTATGCTTCATATTTGCACAAAAAGATAAATCTTTTTCAAAGTTACTAATAGATAAATACAATCACTTCTAGAAAAAAAAAACTGATAGTAAAACACAAAAAATGTATCCGGCCAGGGGGAAAATACAGAAATTCTTAGCATTCCGTTCACGGGAAATATTTCTGATTATAGTGGCTTCATATATCAGCTCATGGGTACTCTTTCAAAGCAAGCAAAAGTTGACGGCATATTCTTACCGAAATCGTCCCTTATTAAGTTGTTTTCCTTGTGTTTTCTATAATTATACGAACTTTCTTGTGTTTTAATAACTGCACTATCAGATCACCATAAAAAGCTGATTCTTTGGATGAATGTTATCAATAGTTAGGCTCTTATACTTTCATTATTGACAAGTATCGTTATTTACTTACCATTCATTACTATGAAGATTTTTTTTTGGCTCCAACCCCGTCATGTAGAAAAAATGTTTGTGGAAAACTGGTTAGGGGTTACTCAGTTACAAATTAGAACTTATATTTTCCTTATTATGGGTCAAAATCTATTGGCAGGCAGCCAACAATCGGGCAACACACGTTTTGTCCATTGTTTTTTCCCTATTCTGCTTTCTTTCCTTTGATTTCCTTATAATTACTTTATAGTCACAAATTTCCAGGGAGGCCCAACTTTATTAAATTCGATGGCGGAGTGGGATACCTGCATTGCCAGAATTTCATGACCAGAGTTGCCAGGGATTAGCGTTCATATAGTGTTTCAGAACACTCTACTTTGGTCGAGGATATAACCCAAATTGGCCCAAGTGTGTCTTAAATAAGCCTAAAGATTACCGCTCGTGATACTAACCTTCCAGAGTAGCCTACTGTCGGTTCTTAAATGCTGTAATATCTCAATCCCTATTTATTCATGGAATTTCCAAGTGCAAATTAATTAAATGACAAAATTGCTACGCAAAAATAAATCGAACTGTCAAACTAAAGAATAAATTAAATAAAATTGAATAAATAAAAAGCAAATAGCAGTAAAAAATAAAATATGAAGTAACGAAACGAACATGAATATTTACCAAGTCAAGATGTTGATTTTTGAATCTGGCAAAAAATTAACACTCGTCTCTAAAATTTTCTTAAAATTTTAGAGACGAGTTCCTACTACTACCACTACAAGTATGATACTAGTACAATTAAGGCTACGCGTATGAAGGTGAGACTTTGACAGAATATTGAGGGGGAATTCGAACTAAATCAAAGCACACTAAGCACATGCAGATTGTCAAGAGTTCATATCTCAAGAATTGATTTGGGTATTAAGTTGAAACTTCAGAAGAATACTTAAAGGGGAAGATCAAAAGCGCACATCAATAATATTTTTGGAACAGCTTAAGGTGTCAAGGTGAAACTTCCGGGACACCATGAAACCATTGTTGAACTGACCAACAGGCACTATGCACATGCTACTACCGCTACTAATACTGCTGCTACTACTACTACTAATACAAAACTAACACTGCAACTACTTCTACTACCACTGAAACTACTGTGATAATACCACTATTAAGGCTAGGTCTATGAAGGTAAAATTTGAGATAATATTCATGACAAATTCAAACTGAAAAAAGACACTATGCATTTAGACTGCCAAAAATAGCATATCTTAAGAGCTGATTTGTGTATTAAATTGGAACTCTCAGAGAACATTTAAAGGGGAAGATCAATTGACCGAAAGGCAATATGTGCACACTACTTCTAATACTACTACTACTGTAACATTTACTACTTCTACTAATACTATTGCTCCAACTAGTACTTTGATACAGCCATTTTGTTCAGCATAGTAGAATGCTCCAGCAACTAGGCCTTTAGGGATATTGGGCATGTCCACCCCCCAAAATTATGCAATTTAACCATTATACTTTAAAACTAAATTTTGCTTTAAACTACATTAAAAGGCACTTTTTTTATGGTTGCTAATAAGACCCCACAGCATTAAATTGAGAACGACTGGGGGTATTAAGTTGAAACTTTTGGGGCTACCATTATTACGACTTCTACACTTACAATTTAAATAAATAAAAAGAGTGTAAGTGTATCCAGGTTGTCAAAGAGCATAGATATAATCTTTTGGGAATGATAATAAATTTCAATTTTCAGGTCAAGTTCAGGAGTTACAAAATTAGATTAAACAATTTTAGTTTTTAAATTTTCTTAAAAAATTTTCTTAAACCCCAATTTCATGTGCTTCAAGTTCATTTTCTGATTTTTTTTTTCTTTTTTTTATTTCATGAATGTTTGGATAATTTGAAAGTACTGTACGGTACTTTTATTACCGACTACTTTTGGAGCTAAGCAGTCCGAGCTTCGATAAAGTCGTTTTAAATATTTAAAAATAAAATCCCTTGTGAATTAAGCATTTCTTAAGTTTGCCAATATTCTGTGTTCTGTTTTTTGTTTAAACTATGTATCACTTTGCCCTCAAAGTGGAAAATTTAGCCAAAACGCGAATTTGTGTCCCTTTTAATAATCCTATTCATGAGGATGCAACTTTTTTTATGGGGGGGGGGACAAGCTAAATACCCATGGAAACGGAGGGTGACACCATTTTTTAGAAGAGACACAACAACAACAAAACTTAATAATTGATAACTTAAGTAAAAAGTGCCCAGAAATTTGGGAAAGTTTGGGATTTCGAGGAGGGATTGGGCCACTAGGTCCTCTTGGGTACATCCCTAATTGCACCATTGCTGTCGTTTTGGATCAATGTATCGCATTAGCAGGGGGGAGGGGGTTATTCCCAAAACCTCCCACCCGGAATAATTTCTTGGAAACTGAACTATTCCATGTTTGGGACAAGAAGACATAATTTTAATAGTCCCCTTCCTGAACGAAACTTTTGGACTTGACCATGATTGTCTGCATGCTTTTTATGTTACTTGCCTTTCTTTGCATTTGACATCCCGCTTCCCTCTATCCATGGGCGTAGGGAGGGGGGCAGAGGGGTAGCTGCCCCCCCTAGACCTTCAAATTAAACATTAGATATGGCTGAAAAAGCAGATGGTTTGGAAAAAGCAGTTGATAAAACTCCATCACACTATCAACTGCCCCCCCCCTAGACAATATGCTGCCTAATGCTGCCTACGTCCATGCCTCTCTCCCCAAAAACAATGCTGCAGATAGTTGAATCTAAAATTAATCTGAAGTTGAATCTAAAATTAGGGAATAAAATTAAATAAAAGTCAATAAGAGTATTAGAGAGCTAAGAGTATTACGTAACTATATTATATTGAGAAACCTTGGATGATTGGGATTTATGCTTTAAAAATCTGCTTCATTTCATAGAAATAATAGAAAATATTATTTAAAATTCAACCAGGAGAAATATTTAACAAATAAAAGACTTAAAAGTTTAAAGTTTTTATAATCATAAGAAGTCTAACACAATATTATGGACTTTGATAGGTTTGATAGTCAACTCCCACTTTCATTTCTTCCTTCCCTCGTAGAAGAAAGGATGTTCTCTTTATTTTTTCCTTCCTTTATCTCTTAGATTTTGTTTGACCTAAATTTAGGTTTTAGTTTCTTTCTTTTCTTTATTTTTTTCTCTATTTTTACTTTTATAACTTTAATAAATCAAATAATATTAACATTTTGATTAACAAATATCAGTATAAGTATATTAAACTGACAATGCTCATTCCATTTGTATTTTTTTCCAGTTAAGTGCAAATTATGTTCTGGCCTTGGTAAGGCTTAGGGGTTTTGAGCCCTACACATGTTAGTTTCTGTTCGTTTTGAGTTTGACTCGGTTATTTATTGTAATTTCTGTTCGTTTTGGGTTTCATTTACTTTACGATGCTGATTTGTGGTAGTTTCACGCTTGGTAGATTATTTTATTTTATTTTTGCTCATTTTTGGTTTAATGGAGTTCTTTACTTTTCTATGAAAAACTTATTTTGTGGAAAAAGTTTTTTTTAATTAATTCTGTTAATAGGCAGCGTGGTGGCGGAGTGCACCAGGCACTTTGACGATAAACCACATCAGTCCTGTTTTTCTTAAGAAAAAAAAATACTCAGTGGTATTTATTGCGCCCCCTGGCATTGTGCACCCCTAGGCTCGGACTTACTGGGCCTATGTAAAAGTTGGGGCCAGCCATCGCTCATGGGACTTCTAACGATAAGAGGGTTTTTTAATCATTGGTCCAGAAATTACTTTACTTTTCTTTGAAAAAACTTATTTTGTGGAAAAAGTTTTTTTTAATTAATTTCTGTTCATTTTATATTGACATAGTTATTTCAGGGAAAGAGAAAATAATAGTTTAAATCTTTTCTTTTTCTTAAGACTTTATAGTTTGGCCTGCTATTTGTATGCTGGAGAAAATTTTTCAGCAATTTTTAACAACATACACCCTTTTAAAAATCTGGACACAAATAGTAGTGTTTAATTCAGTTTCATACCTCCTCTAGTTGACCTGAAATAGTAAAATTGATACCATTAACAAAAAAATCTGTTTACTTTCTTTGATAGCTTGCATACACTAAAGCTATTTTGATTTGGTTAAATTTTAAAAGCAGAAGTAGCCCCGAAAGTTTGAATATAATACCCTCAGTCGTTCTTGGGAAACTGCTGAGATGCCTTATTGAGAATGAGCATTAACACAGTGCATTTTGATTTAATCTTAACTTACAACCTTTACCCTGGGGACTCTGGGGGGGGGGGGGGTTGTCATCCTTAAACACATAATTTCCAGAACTTTCAACTACGTTGAACAAAATGGCTATCTCTAAACTTTGATTTAATGTGTTTGGGGAAATGGTGGGCGTGAAAGGGGGTCAATTAATCTCCACTCACTTTCGACTATTAAAAAGGGCCATTTCAATTTCCAAACAAATAAGCCCTTTTTGAAATTTTTGCAACAGCTTTCTATATTAGCCTTATATGCCCCCAGGGCATAACGTACAACCCTCGAACTGAGGGTTCTGAGGGGGTTATCATCCTAAAAAACCTAATTTCCAGAACTTTCGACTACGTTGAACAAAATGTATATCTCAAAATTTTGAGGGGATGTGTTTGGGGAAATGGTGAGCGTTAGAGGGGGTTAGTTGCCCTTCAATCACTTTCGACTATTAAAAGGGCACTAGCCCTTTCAATTTTTAAACGAATGAGGCATTTTTGATGTTTTTACAACACCGCTTTCTATAAAAACCTGACATGCTCCCAGGGCATAACTTACAACCCTTGCCCTGAGGGTTGTGGGGGGGATGGGTTGTCATCCTTAAAGACCTAATTTCAAAAACTTCCGACGATTAAAAAGAGTACTAGCCCTTTGAATTTCCAATCGAATGAGCCCTTTTTCAAGTTTCTACGACAAAGATTTCAATAAAAACCTTATATGCTCCCAGGGCATAACTTATAACCGTTGCCCTGAAGACTCTGAGGGGAGTGTCCTACTTAAAGGTATAATTTCCTGAACTTTAAACTGCGTGGAACAAAATGACTATCTACAAATTTTCATTGGATATGTTTGGGGAAATGGTGGGCGTGGAAAGGGTATTAGTTGCCGTCCAATCACTTTCGAATATTAAAAAGGACACTAGCCATTTCAATTTCTAGTCGAATGAGCCCTTTTTGAAATTTCTACGACAACGCGTTCTATAAAAACCTTATATGCCCCCAGGGCATAACTCACAACCCTTTACCTGAGAGCTGTGGGGGAGTTTCCTCCTCAAAAATGTAATGGACAGGGTGTTAGTTGCCTTCCAATCACTTTCGACTATTAAAAAGGACACTAGCCATTTCAATTTCCAATCGAATGAGCCCTTTTTGAAGTTTCTACGACAACGCTTTCTATTAAAAACCTTATATACCCCCAGGGCATAACTTACAACCCTTTACCAGAGGGCTGTGGGGGAGTGTCCTCCTCAAAAACATAATTTCTATCTGGAAATCAACCACGCTGAACAAAATGGCTATCTAAAACTTTTGATTGGATGTGTTTGGGGAAAAGGTGGGTGAGAGAGGAGGTTTAGTTGCCCTTAAATCAATTTCTACTATTAAAAAGGGCACTAAACCTTTGAATTTCCAATCGAATGAGCCATTTTCCAACTTTCTACGACAAAGATTTCAATTAAAACTTATATGCCCTCAGGGCATAATTTATAACCCTTGCCCTGAAGACTTTGGGGGGAGTGTCCTGCTCAAAGATATAATTTCCTGAACTTTAAACTGGACGGAACAAAATGGCTATCTCAAAATTTGGATTGGATTTGTTTGAGGAAATGGTGGGCGTGGAAGGGGTGTTAGTAGAAAGGCCTTATTGACTTCGGGACGAACACATGTCCTGCCATCTATAATTTAGTCTAACTCCGTACGAACACCATATATGGGCATAGACTCCCTAGGGAGAACACCTCTGCTGTCAGTCCGACGGGGACTCCATATATGGGCATGGTATCCCCAGGGAGAACACATTTCCGAGAAATTGATTGCGTAACCTAGCCTAACCTCATGACCACGTGACGGGGGGCACCATATATGGGTATAGAGTCCCTAGGGGAAATGGATTTCTGAGAAATTGATTGCATAATCGATTGGGAATTTTATTGATCTAGGACTCATGACGGGGTTCCATTTACGGGCATTGAATACTGAACGAAGACCATGCTATCATCTACAATTGACTCTAACACCTAACGAGACTCATTAACGTCTGACAGATGATGTCAAGGTTGATTGTTTCCGGGCGAAGTTCATTAACGTCTGACAGATGATGTCAAGGTTGATTGTTTCCGGGCGAAGTTTATTAACGTCTGACAGATGATGTCAAGGTTGATTGTTTCCAGGCGAAGTTCATTAACGTCTGACAGATGATGTCAAGGTTGATTGTTTCCGGGCGAAGTTCATTAATGTCTGACAGATGATGTCAAGGTTGATTGATTTGTTGGTGTTCATCCAGGAGAATTGTTTCCGGGCGAATGTTTTGATCTTAGAGATGAAGAGATTAACGCGGGAAAGGATTCCCTAGGAATTTCAAATGTGATAGCACGGGGATGTCAAACCGAAAGGAACTCGCCTAAATTACGTTTAGAGATTATTTGGACGAAACTATTCTAGACATTTTAGGAATTGTTTGGGTCAAAATGTTTAAGGCATTTTAGGAACTTATTTAGATGAACTAGTTTGAGGCATTTTAGAAGAAGACTTGTGACACAAAAGAGCCCCATCCCCCCAACTTTTGGCTCCCCCTCAAATATATTTTTCAGAACAAGTTCTTTATGTAATGTCCTTCCTAAACCCATTTTACAAGTTGAAGTACCCATCCTTTTCACCCACAACTTTACTTTACAGCTTTTGGGCCCCAAGTCCCACCCATATCCCTCAACCCTATCCCTCCACCCTCCCTCCAACCCCTCCACCTCCTCCCTCCCACCAAACCCCCACAAACTTTTTTTAGTTTTTTTTTCTTTTTGAGTTTTTTTTTATTTTTATTTTTTTTTAGTTTTTTTTAAATTTTTTTTACATCTCATAGAATGTCTTGAAACACTTAAAACACAAAAAATTCATATTTATGAATTATGAATATATTTATGAATGGATGATATAGATATGTGTGTCGCAACTTTTACTATTAGAAAAATAATGTTTGTAGTGACCAATTTTTTTTTTTTTAACTTTTTTTTACATCTTAGAATGTCTTGAAACACACTTAAAACACAAAAATTCATATTTAATATTTTCCAACTTCAAAATGGCGATGATATAGATATGTGTGTCGCAACTTTTACTATTAGAAAAATAATGTTTGTAGTGACCAATTTTTTTTTTTTAACTTTTTTTTTACATCTTCGAATGTCATGAAACACACTTAAAACACAAGTGTTTTAAGCCTACGTACAACCTAACTTTATTTAATGTTTTCAAAGTCATTTCAGAGCAAGTTCCTTTCTTAATGTCGCTCCTAAACCCATTTTACAAGTTGAAGTAGCCATCCTTTTCACCCACAACTTTACTTTACAGCTTTTTGGATACCTCAACACCAAGCAATACTTTCAAAAGGCATTTCAGAGCAAGTTCTTTTCTTAATGCCCCTCTTAAACCCATTTTACAACTTGAAGTACCCATCCTTTTCACCCACAACTTTACTTTACAGGTTTTTGGATATCTCAACACCAAGCGATACTTTTCAAAAGGCATTTCAGAGCAAGTTCTTTACGTAATGTCTTTCCTAAACCCATTTTACAAGTTAAAGTACCCATCCTTTTCACCCACAACTTTACTTTACAGCTTTTTTGATACCTCAACATCAAGAAATACTTTCAAAAGGCATTTCAGAGCAAGTTCTTTTCTTAATGTCCCTCCTAAACCCATTTTACAACTTGAAGTAGCCATCCTTTTCACCCACAACTTTACTTTACAGCTTTTTGGATATCTCAACACCAAGCAATACTTTTCAAAAGGCATTTCAGAGCAAGTTCTTTTCATAATGTCACTCCTAAACCCATTTTACAAGTTGAAGCATCCATCCTTTTCACCCACAACTTTACTTTACAGCTTTTCGGATATCTCAACACCAAGCAATAATTTTCAAAGGCATTTCAGAGCAGGTTTATTTCTTAATGTCCCTCCTAAACCAATTTTACAAGTTGAAGTACCCATCCTTTTCACCCACAACTTTACTTTACAGCTTTTTGGATACCTCAACACCAAGCAATACTTTCAAAAGGCATTTCAGAGCAAGTTCTTTTCTTAATGCCCCACCTAAACCCATTTTACAACTTGAAGTAGCCATCCTTTTCACCCACAACTTTACTTTACAGCTTTTAGGATACCTCAACACCAAACAATACTTTTTTTACATCAGAATGTCATGAAACACTCAAAACACAAAAAATCATATTTAATATTTTCCAACTTCAAAATGGTCACACACACAAAAACTTACACACACACAAAAAATAACACACACACAAAAAAACAAACACACACAAAAAAAATTAAACACACACAAAAAAAATTACACAAACAAAAAAAATAACACGCACATACACAAACACTTAAACAAACACAAAAAATTACACACACACACAAAAAATTACACACACAAAAAAAACTAAAACACACACAAAAAAATACACACACAAAAAAAATTAAAAACACAAAAAAAAAAACAAAAAAACACAAAAAATAACACAAACACAAAAAATTACAAACACACACAAAAAAACTAACACACACACAAAAACTTACAAAAACACAAAAACTTACACACACAAACAAAAAAATTTCACACACACAAAAACTTACACACACACAAAAACTTACACACACACACACACACAAAAACTTACACAAAAACTTACACACACACAAAAAACTTACACACACAAAAACTTACACACACACAAAAACTTACACACGCATAAAAACTTACACACACACAAAAACTTACACACACACAAAAAAACTTACACACACACACAAACTTACACACACACAAAAAAACTTACACACACACACAAAAACTTACACACACAAAAAAAATTACACACACACAAAAAACTTACACACACACACAAAACTTACACAAACAAAAAAACTTGCACACACAAATAAAATTACACACACACACAAAAAATTACACACACACACACACACAAAAAAACTTACACACACACACACAAAAACTTACACACAAACACAAAATTAGACATACAAACAAACTTAAACACACACAAAAAAAAACTTACACACAAAAAAAAACTTAAAAAAACAACAAATCTTACACACACACACAAAAACTTACACACACACACAAAAAATTACACACACACAAAAACTTACACACACACACAAAAACTTACACACACATAAGAACTTACACACAAATACAAAAACATACACACACACCAAAACTTAAACACAAACAAAAAATTAAACAAAAACACAAAAAAATTACACACAAAAAAACTTACACATACACAAAAAAAGACAAAAAAACAAAAAAAATAAAAAACAAACACTAAAACTTACACACACACACAAAAAACTAAAACAGACAAACAAAATAACACACACACAAAATCTAACACACACACACACACAAAAAATTACACAAAAACTTACACACACACAAAAAAATAACACACACAAAAACTAACACACACACAGATACTTACACACACACGAAAACTAACACACACACAAACACTTAAACACACAAACAAAAAATTACACACACCCACAAACTTACACCCACACAAAAAAACTTAAACACGCACACAAAAACTTACACGCACACAAAAACTTACACACACACACAAAAATTACACACACACAAAAAACTTACACACACAAAAAAAATTACACACACACACAAAAATATACACACACACACAAAAAATTACACACACACACACAAAAACATACACACACACACAAAAACTTACACACAAAAACAAACTTAGACAAACACAAAAACTTACACACACACAAAAACTTACACACACAAAAAAACTTACACGCACACACAAAAACTTACACACACAACCACACACAAAAACTTACATCCACACACAAACAAAATAACACACACACAAAAAAACAAACACACACACACAAAAATACACACAAACAAAAAAATAAACACAAAAACAAAAACTTAAACACACAAAAAAAAATAAACACACAAAAAAAATTAAAAACACAAAAAAAAAACAAACACAAAAAAAAACTTACACATACACACAAACTTACACACAAACAAAAAAACTTACACATACACAAAAAAACTTACATACACACACAAAAACTTACAAACACACAAAAACTTACACACACACACAAAAAACTGACACACACACAAAAACTTAGACACACACACAAAAACTTACACACACACACAAACTTACACACACAAAAGACCTTACACACACAAAGAAAAACTTACACACACAAACATAAAATTACACACACAAAAAAACTTACACACACACACACAAAAACTTACACACACAAAAAAACTTAAACACAAACAAAAAAACTTACACATACAAAAAAAACTTACACAAATAAAAAAAATTACACACATATAAAAACTTACAGACACGCAAACAATTACAAAAACACAAAAACAAAAAAAAACACAAAAAATTAAAAACACACACAAAAAAATAAACAAACACACAAAAATACACACACACACAAAAAATGAAACACACACAAAAACTTACACACACACAAAAAAACTAACATACACACAAAAACTAAAACACACACAAAAACTTAAACACACACAAAAACTAAAACACACAAAAAAAATAACACAAAAATAGAAACTTAAACACACAAAAAAAATTACACAAACAAAAAAACTTAAACACACACAAAAAAATACACACACACAAAAAAATTCAGAAAAACACACAAAATTACACACACACACAAAACTACACACACACACAAACTAAAACACACACAAACACTAACACACACACAAAAACTTACACACGCACAAAAAATTACACAAACACAAAAACTTAAACACACACAAAAACTTACACACACACAAAAACTTACACACACACAAAAACTTACACACACACAAAAAAAACTTAAACACACACAAAAAATAACACAAAAAAAAAAAATTACACACAAAAACAAAAAATAAAACACAAAAAAAAACTCAAACACACACAAAAACTTACAAACACACAAAAACTTAAACAAAAACACAAAATAACACACACACACAATAACTTAAACACAAATAAAAACACACACACATAAAAACTTAAACACACAGACACAAACTAACAGACACACAAAAACTTACACAAACACAAAAAACTTACACACACACACACAAACTTACACACACACACACAAACTTACACACACACACAAACATACACACACACACACAAAAACTTACACACACACAAAAACTTACACACACACAAAAAAACTTACACACACACAAAAACTTAAACACACACAAAAAATTACAAACACACAAAAAAAACTTACACACACAAAAACTTACACATACACAAAAACTTACACACACACACACAAACTTACACACACACAAAAAAACTTACACACACACACAAAAACTTACACACACACAGAAACTTACATACACACACAAAAAAAATTGACACACACACAAAAACTTAGACACACACACAAAAAATTACACACACATAAAAACTTACACACAAATAAAAACTTACACACACACAAAAACTTACACACACAAAAAAAAACTTACACACACACAAAAAATTACACACACACACAAAAACTTACACACACAAAAAAACTTAGACACAAACAAAAAAAGTTACAAATACAAAAAAAACTTAAAAAAACACAAAAATTTACACACACAAAAAAACTTACCCACACACAAAAACTTACACACACACAAAAACTTACACACACACAAAAACTTACACACACACAAAAAAACTAACAGAAACACAAAAAATAAAAAAAACACACACAAAAAAAGAAACACACACAAAAAAACTTACAGACAAAAAAAAAATTACACACACACACAAAAAATTACACACACACAAAAACTAACACATACAAACAAGAACTTACACACACACATAAAAAATTACAAATACACAAAAACTTACACACACAAAAAAAATGAAAAAAACAAACAAAAAAATAAAAAAAAACAAAAAAAATAACACACAAAAAAAATTACACACACACACACAAAAACAAACACACACATAAAAAATTACACACACACACACACAAAAAAATACACACACAAAAAACTTACACACACACAAAAACTAACACACACACACAAACTTACACACACACAAAAACTAACACACACAAAAAAACTAACACACACACAAAAACTTAAACACATACAAAGACTTACACACACACACAAAAACTTACACACACAAAAAAACTTACACATACAAAAAAACTTAAACACACAGAAAAACTTAAAAACACTCAAAAATTTACACACAAACAAACAAACTTACACACACAAAAAAAACTTACACACACAAAAAAACTTACCCACACACAAAAAACATAAACACACACAAAAACATACACACACACACACAAAATCTTACACAAAAACTTACACACACACAAAAAACTTACACACACAAAAACTTACACACACACAGAAACTTACACACACACAAAAACTTACACACACACAAAAACTTACACACACACAAAAAAACTTACACACACACACAAACTTACACACACACAAAAAAACTAACACACACACACAAAAACTTACACACACACACAAAAACTTACACACACACACAAAACTTACACACACACAAAAACTCACACACACAAAAACAATTACACACACACACAAAAAATAACACCCACACACAAAAACTTACACACACACACACACAAAAAAACTTACACACACACACACACAAAAACTTACACACACACAAAAACTTACACATACACAAAAACTTACACACACACACACAAACTTACACACACAAAAAAACTTACACACACAAAAAAAATAACAAACACACACAAAAACTAAAACACACACACAAAAACTTACACACACACAAAAACTTACACACACACACAAAAACTTACACACACATAAGAACTTACACACACATACAAAAACTTACACACACACAAAAACTTACACACACACAAAAACTTACACACATACACAAAAAACTTACACACACAAAAAATTACACATACACACAAACTTACACACACAAAAAAAAACTTACACACAAACACAAAAAATAACACACACACAAAAAAAACTAACAAAAACACAAAAACTTACACACACAAACAAACTTACAAACACACACACAAAAACTTACACACACACAAAAAACTTACACACACAAAAACATACACGCACACAGAAACTTAAACACACACGAAAACTTACACACACAAAAACTTACACACACACAAAACAAATTACACAAACAAAAAAACTTACACGCACACAAAAAAACTTACACACGCAAAAAAAATCTTACACACACACAAAAACTTACACACACACACACACAAAAAATAACAAACACAAAAAAAACACACACACACACAAAAACTTACACACACACACAAAAATTAACACACACACACAAAAACACACACACACACACACAAAAATTACACACACACACAAAAACTTACACAGACACAAAAACTTAGACAAACACAAAAACTTACACACACATAAAAACTCACACACACATAAAAACTTACACACACACAAAAACTTACACATACACACAAAAAAACTTACACAACCAAAAAAACTTACACACACACACACAAAAACTTACACACACAAAAAACTTACACACACACACAAAAACTTACACACACAAAAAAAACTTACACACACACAAAAAATTACACACACACAAAAACTTACACACACACAAAAAATTACACAAGCACACAAACTGACACACACACAAAAACTAACACACACACAAAAAAACTTACACACACACAAAAACTTACATACACACAAAAAAAATGACACACACACAAAAAAACTTACACACACAAAAAAACTTAAACACACACACAAAAACTTACACACACACAAAAACTTACACACACACACAAAAACTTACAAACACACATAAAAAATTACACACAAAAAAAAACTTACAAACACAAAAACTTACACACACACAAAAACTTACACACACACAAACAAACTTACACACACACAAAAACTAACACACACAAAAACTTACACACTGACAAAAACTTACACACACACACAAAAACTTACATACACACAAAAACTTACACACAAACAAAAAATTACACACAAATAAAAACTTACACACACATAAAACCTTACAAACACATAAAAAATTACACACACAAAAAACATAACACACAAAAAAAAAATTAAACACACACAAAAACTAACACACATACACAAAAACTCACAAACACACAAAAACTTACACACACACACAAACCTACACACACACAAACTTAAACACACACAAAAAATTACACACGCAAAAAAAATAACACACACACAAAAACTTAAAGACACACAAAAACTAACACACACACACAAAAACTTACACACACACAAAAACTTACACAGAAACAAAAAAAACTTAAAAAAAAAAAAACAATTAAAAACACAAAAAAAATTACACACACACAAAAAAAATTACACACACAAAAAAACTTAATATCAAAAACAAAATTAGACACAAAAATAAACTTACACACACACACAAAAACGTACACACACACACACAAACTTACACACACACAAAAACTTACAAACACACAAAAAAAATAAAAAACACACAAAAACTTACACATACACAAAAACTTACACACACACAAAAAACTTACACACACACACAAAAACTTACACACACAAATACAAAAAATTACACACACAAAAAACTTAAACATACAGAAAAACTTACACACACACACAAAAACTTACACACACATAAAAACATACACACACAAACACACTTACGCACACACAAAAACTTACACACACACACAATAAAACTTACACACACACACAAAATCATAGACACACACACAAAAACTTACACACACATAAGAAATTACACACACATAAAAAAACTTACACACACACACAAAAAATTACAAACACAAATAAACTTACACACATACAGAAAAAACTTACACACACAAAAAAACTTAGACACACATACAAAAACTTACACACACATACAAACTTACACACACATAAGAACTTACACACACACAAAAACTTACACACACACATAAAAACTTACACACACACAAAAAATAAAACATAAACAAATAATCTTACACACAAAAAATTACACACACACAAAAATACTTACACACACACAAAAACTTACACACGCCCAAAAACTAAAACACACACTAAAACTTACACACACACAAAAACTTACACACACACACAAATACTTACACACTCACAAAAACTTACACAGACACAAAAAAAACTAACACACACAAAAAAAAACAAACAAACAAAAAAATACACACACACAAAAAAACTTAAACAAAAAAAAAATATTACACACACAAAAAAACATAAACACAAACAGCAACTTAGACACACACAAACAAAATTAAAAACACAAAAAGAAACTTACACACACAAAAAAACTTACACACACACAAAAACTTACCCACACACAAAAAACTTACACACACACAAAAACTTACACACACACACACAAAATCTTACACAAAAACTTACACACACACAAAAAACGTACACACACAAAAACTTACACACACACAGAAACTTACACACGCACAAAAACTTACACACTCAAAAAAACTTACACACACACAAAAAAACCTACACACACACAAACTTACACGCACACAAAAAAACTTACACACACACACAAAAACTTACACACACAAAAAAACTTACACACACACAAAAAACTTACACACACACAAAAAACTTACACACACACAAAAACTTACACACACACAAAAACATACACACACACACAAAAACTTACACACACACACACACACACACAAACTTACACACACACACACAAAAACTTACACACACAGAAAAAATTACACACACACAAAAACTTACACACACACACACACAAACTTACACACACAAAAAAAATCAAACACAAACAAAAACTTACACACACACAAAAAAACTTACACACACACAAAAAAACTAACACACACACAAAAAATTACACACACACACAAAAACTTACACACACATAACAACTTACACACACAAACAAAAACTTAAAAAAAAACAAATACAAAAACACAAAAAAAAACTTAAAAAAACACACAAAAAAATTATAAACAAAAACAAACAAACACAAAATTACACACACAAAAAAAAACTTACACACACACAAAAACTTACACACACACACAAAAAACTTACACACACACAAAAACTTAAGCACAAACAAAAACTAACACAAACACACACAAAAAAACTAACACAAAAACTTACACACACACAAAAAAAACTTACACACACAAAAACTTACACACACACAGATACTTACACACACACAAAAACTTACACACACACACAAACTTAAACACACACAAAAAAACTTACAAACACACACAAACTAACACCCACACAAAAAAAATTACACACGCACACAAAAACTAACACTCACACAAAAACTTACACACACACACAAAAATAACACACACACAAAAAAATCACACACACACAAAAACATACACACACACACAAAAATTTACACACACACACAAAAAAATACACACACACACACAAAAACTTACACACACACAAAAAAACTTACACACACACAAAAACTTAGACACACACAAAAACTTACACACACATAAAAACTTACACATACATAAAAACTTACACACACAAAAAAACTTACACACACACATAAAAACTTACACACACACAAAAACTTACTCACACACACAAAAACTTACACACACAAAAAAACAAAGACGCACACAAAAATACATACACATACAAAAAACTTACACACACCCAAAAACTTACACACACACAAAAACTTACACACACATAAAAACTTACACACACACAAAAAAATACACACACACAAAAACTAACAAACACACAAAAAAAAACACACAAACAAAAAAAAACAAACACACAAACAAACTTACACACACACAAAAAAACTAAAACACACAAAAAAACTTACAAACACAAAAAAAAAATTACACACACACAAAAACTTACACACACACACACAAACTTACACACACACAAAAAAACTTACAGAGACACAAAAACTTACAAAAGCACAAAAACTTACACACACACAAAAACTTACACACACAAAAACAAACTGAAACACACACAAAAAATTAAACACACACAAAAAAACTTACACACGCACAAAAACTTACACACACACACAAAAACTTACATACACACAAAAACTTACACACAAACAAAAACTTACAAACACACAAAAAATCACAAACACCCAAAAACTTAAAAACACAAAAAATATTATAAAAAAACAAAAACTTACACACAAAAAAAAACTAAAAAACACAAAAAAAATTACACACACACACAAACACTTACAAGAACAAAAAAGCATACACACACACAAAAACTTACACACACACAAAAACTTACACACACACAAGAAAATACACACACACAAAAACTTACACACACACACAAAAACTGACACACACATACAAACTAACACAGACACAAAAAAAACTTACACACACAAAAACTTACACAAACACAAAAACTTACACACACACAAAAAAAATTACACACACAAAAAAAACTTACACACACAAAAAAACTTACACACACACAAAAAATTACACACACACAAAAACTTACACACACACACAAAAACTTAAACACACAAAAAAAACTTACACACACACAAAAACTTACACACACACAAAAAACTAAAACACACACAAAAAAGAACACACACACACACAAAATCTTACACAAAAACTTACACACACACAAAAAACTTACACACACAAAAACTTACACACACACAAAAACTTACACACGCATAAAAACTTACACACACACAAAAACATACACACAAAAACAAAAACATACACACACACAAAAACTTAAACACACACACAAAAACTGACACACACACAAAAAAAAAAAAACGCAAACAAATAAATACACACACACAAAAAACTTACACACACACACAAAACTTAAACAAAAAAACAAAATTACACACACACACAAAAACTTACACACACACACAAAAAATTACACACACACACACAAAAAAAAACTAAAACAAACACACACAAAAAAACTTAAAAACACACAAAAACTTACACAAACACAAAAACTTACACACAGACACAAACAAACTTACACACACAAAAAACTAACACACACAAAAAAACTAACACACACACAAAAAAAATTAAACACAAACACAAAAACTAAAACACACACAAAAACTTACACACACACACACAAACTTACAAACAAAAAAGAACTTACACACACAAAAAAAAAATTACAAACACACACAAAAACTTACACACACACATAAACTTACACACACACACAAAAAACGTAAAAACACACTAAAACTTACACATAAAAACACAACTACACACACAAAAAAACTTACACACACAAAAAAAAACTTACACACACACACAAAAAACTTACACACACACAAAAACAAACACACACACAGAAACTTACACACACACACACAAAAATTTACACAAAAACTTACACACACACAAAAAAAACTTACACACACAAAAACTTACACACACACAGAAACTTACACACACACTAAAACATACACACACACAAAAACTTACACAAACACAAAAACTAACACACACACACAAACTTACACGAACACAAAAAAACTTACAAACACACACAAAAACTTACACGCACACAAAAACTAACACACAAACACAAAACTTACACACACACAAAAAACACACACACACACAAAAACTGACACACACACACAAAAATTTACACACACACAAAAAAACATAAACACACACAAACAAAAACTTACAGACACACACAAAAACTTACACAGACACAAAAACTTACACAAACACAAAAACTTACACACACACACACAAAAAATAACACACACACAAAAACTTAAACACACACAAAAAAATACACACACACACAAAAAATTACACACACACACACACAAACTAACACACACAAAAAAACTTACACACACACACAAAAACTTACAAAAAAATAAGAAATTACACACACAAACAAAAAATGAAACACAAAAAAAAACAAAAACACAAAAAAAAAATTACACACACACAAAAAAAACAAAAACACAAAAAAACTAACACATACACAAAAACATACACACACACAACAAAAAATTACACACACACACAAAAACTTACATACACACACAAAAACTTACACACACACAAAAATTTACACACACACACAAAAAACTGACACACACACAAAAACTTAGACACACAAACAAAAACTTACACACACATAAAAACTTACACACACAAAATAACTTACACACACACAAAAACTTACACACACACAAAAAAAATTACACACAAACAAAAACTAACAAACACACAAAAACTTACACACACACAAAAACTTACACAAACAAAAAAAAAATTACACATACAAAAAAAAATAAAACAAACAAAAAAACTTAAACACACAAAAAAACTTACACACACAAAAAAACTTACACACACACAAAAACTTACACACACAAATAAAATTACACACAAAAAAAAAATCTTAAACACAAAAAAAAACTTACACACACACACAAAAACTAACACACGCAAAAAAACTTACACACACACAAAAAAAATAACACAAACAAAAAAAATAACACAAAAAAAAAAACATAAACACACACAAAAACATAAAAAAACAAAAAAAATAACACAAACAAAAAAAAAGAAACATACAAAAAAAATAACAAAAAAACAAAAACTTACACACACACAAAAAATTACACACACACACAAAAACTCACAAACACACACAAACTTACACACACACAAAAACTTACACACACACAAAAACTTACACACACACAAAAACTTACACACACACAAAAACTTACACACACACAAAAAATGAAACACACACAAAAAATAAAACACACACAAAAACTTACAAACACACACACAAACTTACACACACACAAAAACTTACACAGACACAAAAAAAACATACAAAAACAAAAAAACTTACAAACAAACAAAAAATTAAACACACAAACAAAAACTTACACACACAAAAAAAATTAAACACACAAAAAAAATTATACACCCAAAAAAAAAATTACACACACACAAAAACTTACACACACACAAAAATTACACACACACAAAAACTTACACACACACAAAAACTTACACACACACACAAAAAAACTTACACACACACAAAAACTTACACGCACACACAAAAACTTACACACACAACCACACACAAAAACTTACACACACACACACAAACTTACGCACACACACAAAAATACTTACACACACAAAAAAAACTTACACACACACAAAAGAACTTACACACACACACAAAAAAACTTACACATACACACAAAAAAACTTACACGCACACAAAAAATTACACACACAAAAAAAAACTTACACACACACAAACTAACATACACACACAATAACTTACACACACACAAAAACTTACACACACACACACAAAACTACACACGCAAACAAACTTACACACACACAAAAAAAAACTGACACACACACAAAAACTTAGACACACATACAAAAACTTACACACACATACAAACTTACACACACATAAGAACTAAAACACACAAAAAAACTTACACACACACAAAAAAAATTACACACACACAAAAACTTACACACACACACAAAAACTTAAACACACACAAAAACTTAGACACACACAAAAAAAATAAAAAATACAAAAAAAAATCAACCACACAAAAAAACTTACACACACATAAAAACTTACACACACAAAAAAAATTACACAAACAAAAAAAATAACACACACAAACAAACATACACACACACAAAAAAACTTACACACACATAAAAATTTACACACACACACAAAAACTTATAAACTCACAAAAACATACACACACACACAAAAACATACGCAAACAAAAAATCTTACACACACATAAAAACATACACACACACAAAAACTTACACACACAAAAAAACTTACACACACAAAAAAACTAACACACACAAAAAAACTAACAAAAACACTCAAAAATTCACAAACACACACACAATAACAAACACACAAAATCCTAAACACACACAAAAACATACACACACACAAAAACTCACACACACAAAAAAACTTACACACAAACAAAAACTTAAACACACACAAAAAATTAAACAGACACATAAAAACTTACACACACACACAAAAACTTACACACACACAAAAACTTACACAGACACAAAAAAAACTGACACACACACAAAAACTTACACACACACACAAAAACTTACACACACATAAAAACTTACAAACAAACAATAAATTACACAAACAAATAAACTTACACAAACACATAAAAAATTACACACACAAAAAAACTTACACACACACACAAAAACTTACACACACAAAAAAACTAAGACACACACACAAAAAAATACACACACACAAAAACATAGACAAGCATAAAACCTTAAACATACACAAAAACATGAACAAAAACAAAATCCCACACAAGCAAACAAATTTAAACAAAAACAAAAAATTACACACACACAAAAAAACTTACACACACACAAAAACTTACACACACACACAAAAACTTACAAACACATACAAAATTACAAACACATAAGAACTTACACACGCAAAAAAACTTACACACACACACAAAAAACTGACACACACAAAAAAACTTAGACACACACACAAAAACTTACACACACAAACAAACTTACACACACAAAAGAACTAACAAACACACAAAAACTTACACACACACATAAAAAATTACACACACAAAAAAACTTACACACACACACAAAAACTTACACACACAAAAAAACTTAGACACACACACAAAAACTTACACATACAAAAAAAACTTACACACACACAAAAACTTACACACACATAAAAACTTACACAAACACAAAAACTTAAACACACACAAAAACTTACACACACACACAAAAACTAACACACACACAAAAAATAAAAAAAACACGAAATCATACACAAATAACAAAAATTAAGAAACACAAAAAAAAATACACACACACAAAAACTTACACACACAAAAAAACTTACACACACATAAAAACTTACACACACACACAAAAACTTACACACACACAAAAACTTACACACACACACAAAAACTTACACACACACAAAAACTTACACACACACACAAAAACTCACACACACACAAAAACTAACACACACACAAAATCCTACACACACACAAAAACTTACACACACACAAAAACTAAAACACGCAAAAAAACATCAACACGCACAAAAAATTAAACAAACAAAAAAAAATACAGACACACAAAAACTTACACACACACACACAAAAACTTACACACGCACAAAAACTTACACAGACACAAAAAAACTTACACACACAAAAAATTACACACAAACAAAAAATTACACACACACAAAAAAACATACACACACAAAAAAACTCACATATACGTAAACAAAAACTTACACACACACAAAAACATACACACACACACAAACTAACACACACACACAGAAACTTAAACACACAAAAAAACTTACACACACACAAAAACTTACACACACACAAAAAACTTACACACACACAAAAACTTACACACACACACACAAACACTTACAAACACACAAAAACTTACACACACACAAAAACAAACACACACAAAAAAACTTAAACACACACACAAACTTACACACACACAAAATCTTACACACACACAAAAACTTACACACACATAAAAACTTACACACATAAACTTAAAAAAATAAAAAAAATTACACACACACAAAAAAACTTACACACGCACACAAAAACTTACACACATAAAAAAACTTACACACAAACAAAAAAAAAAAAACACAAAAAAACATATAAAAAAAAAAAAAAATTAAAAAACACACACAAAAAAACTTAAACACACACAAAAACTTACACACACACAAAAACTTACACACACACAAAAACTTACACACACAAAAAAAACTTACAAACACACAAAAAAACTTACACACACACAAAAACTTACACACACACAAAAACTTACACACACACAAAAAAAACTTACACACACACACAAAAAAATTACACACACAAAAAAACTGACACACACACAAAAAATAAAACACACAAAAGAACTCACACACACACAAAAAAACTTAAACACACAAAAAACTTACACACACACACAAACCTAAACAAACACATAAACTTACACACACACAAAAAAACTTACAAGCAAACAAAAATTTACACACACACAAAAAATTACACACACAAAAACTTACACGCACAAAAAAAAAATTACTCACACAAAAAAACTTACACACACAAAAAAACTTACACACACACAAAAACTTACACACACACAAAAACTTACACACACACGCAAAATCGTACACACACAAAAAAAAACTTACACACACACAAAAACTTACACACACACAAAAACTTAGACACACACACACAAAAAATTACACACACACACACAAAAACTTACACAAACGCACAAAAACAAACACAAAAACAAAAAATTACACACACACAAAAACTTACACACACACACAAACTTACACATACACACAAAAACTTAGACACACACAAAAAAACTTAGACACACACAAAAACTTACACACACACACAAAAACTTACACACACACACACACAAAAACTTACACACAAAAAAAACTTACACACACACAAAAACTTACACACACACACACATAAACTTACACACACACAAAAACTTACACACACACAAAAAACTTACACACACACAAAAACTTACACACACACACACAAAATCTTACACAAAAACTTACACACACACAAAAAACTTACACACACAAAAAAACTTACACACACACAGAAACTTACACACGCACAAAAACTTACACACACACAAAAACTTACACACACAAAAAAAAACTTACACACCCACACAAAAACTTACACACACACACAAAAACTTACACACACACACAAAAATTTACACACACAAAAAACTTACACACAAACAAAAAATTACACACACATAAAAAAACTTGCACACACACAAAAACATACACACACACACAAAAACTTACACACACACACAAAAACGTACACACACACACACAAAAAAAAACATACACACACACAAAAAAAAACTAATACAAAAACAAATACTTACAAACACACAAAAACATACACACACACACACACAAACTAACCCACAAACACAAACGTAAACACACACAAATACTTACACACACACACAAAACTTACACAAAAACAAAAACTAACACACACACAGAAAATAACACACACACACAAAAACTTACACACACAAAAGAACGTACACACACATACAAAAAACTTACACACACACAAAAACTTACACACACACAAAAACTTACACACACACAAAAACTTACAACACACAAAAACTTACACATACACACAAAAACTTACACACACACAAAAACTTACACACACACACAAAAAACTTACACACACACACAAAAAACTTACACACACACAAAAAAACTTACACACACACAAAAACTTACACACACACACACACAAAAACTTACACAAAAACTTACACACACACAAAAAACTTACACACACAAATAAATACTTACACACACACAGAAACTTAGACACACACAAAAAAACTTACACACACACAAAAACTTACACACACACAAAAACTTACACACACACACAAAACTTACACGACACACAAAAACTTACACACACACACAAAAACTTACACACACACAAAAACTTACACACACACACAAAACTTACACACACACAAAAAACTTACACACACACACAAAACTTACACACACACACACAAAAACTTACACAGACACACAAAAACATACACACACACACAAAAACTTAAACACACACACAAAAACTTAAACACACACAAAAACTTACAAAAACACAAAAAATTACACACACAAAAAAAAAATAAAACAATAAAACAAACTTACACACACACAAAAACTTACACACACACAATAACTTACACACACACACACACAAACTAACACACAAACACAAACTTACACACACACACAAAAAACTTACACACACACAAAAACATACACACACACACAAAAACTTACACACACAAAAAAACTTACACACACACAAAAAAATACACACACACAAAAAATAACACAAACAAAAACTTACACACACACACAAACATACACACACACAAAAACTTACACACACACAAAAAAACTTACACACACAAAAATAAACACACACAAACAAACTAACACACACACACAAAAAACTGACACACACACAAAAACTTACACACACATACAAAAACTTACACACACACACAAACTTACACACACACACAAACTTAAACAAACAAAAAAACTTACACACACACAAAAAAACTTACTCACACACAGAAAAATACACACACACACAAAAACTTACACACACAAAAAAACTTAGACACACACGCAAAAACATACACACAAAAAAAAAACTTACACACACACAAAAAAAAAACTTACACACACACAAAAACTTACACACACACAAAAACTTACAAACACACAAAAATTTACACACACACAAAAACTTACACACACACAAAAACTTACACACACAAAAAAAACTTACACACACACAAAAATTTACACACACACACAAATATTTACACACACACAAAAACTTACACACACACAAAAAACTTACACACACACAAAACATACACACACACAAAATCTTACTCACACTTAAAAACTTAAACACACAAAAACTAAAATACACGCATAAACTTACACACACAGAAAAGCTGAAACACACAAAAAAAAACTCACAAACACGCACAAACTTACACACACACACAAAACTTACACACACACAAAAACTTACACACACACAAAAACTTACACACACACACACAAAAACTTACACACACACAAAAACTTACACACACACAAAAAAACTTACACACACAAAAAAACTTACACACACACACAAAAACTTACACACACAAAAAAACTTACACAGACACAAAAAACTTACACACACAAAAACTTACAAACACACAAAAACTTACACACAAACACAAAAAATTACACACACAAAAAAAACTTACACACACAAAAAATATATTTCACACACACAAAAAAATCCACAATCCCAAAAACTTACACACACGAAAAAAAACTTACACGCCCTCAAAAACTTACACAATAACATAAAATTACACACACACACACAATAACTTAATCGCTAACTATATCATACACACACACAAAAACATACACACACACAAAACATCATACACACACACAAAAACATACACGACCACAAACTATTACACACACACAAAAAAACAAGCACACACATAAGAACTTACACACACACACACAAAAACTTACACACACACAAAAAAATACACACACACAAAAACTTACACACACACAAAAAAAACTTACACACACAAAAACTTACACACACACAGAAACTTACACACACACAAAAAAACTTACACACACAAAAAAACACTTACACACACACACAAAAACAAACACACACACAAAAACTAACACACACACACAAAAAACTAACACACACACAAAAACTGACACACACACAAAAACTTACACACACACATACAAACTTACACACACACACAGAAACTTACACACACACAAAAAACTTACACACACACATAAAACTTACACACACAAAAAAACTTACACACACACACAAAAGTTACACACACACAAAAACTTACACACACACACAAAAAATTACACACACACAAAAACTTACACACACACACACAAAAACTTACACACACACAAAAACTTACACACACACAAAAACTTACACACACAAAAAAACTTACACACACACACAAACTTACACACACACAAAAAAACTGACACACACACAAAAACTTACACACACACACAAAAACTTACACACGCACAAAAACTTACACACACACACAAAAACTTACATACACAAAAAAACTTACACGCAGACAAAAACTTACACAAACACAAAAACTTACAGACACATAAAAAAACTAACAAGCACACAAAAAATAACACACATATACAAAATTACACACACACACAAAAACTTACACACACACACACACAAACTTACACACACACAAAAAATTACACACACAAAAAAAAAATAACACAAAAACATAAAAATGCACACACACAAAAACATACACAAACAAAAAAACTTACACACACACAAAAAATTACACACACAAAAAAACATAAAACAACACAAAAAAACATACACACACACAAAAACATACAAACACACACAAAAACTTACAAAAAAAAAAAAAATTAAAAACACACAAAAAAATACACACACACAAAAAAACTTACCCACACAAAAAAAATAATACACACAAAAACAATTACACACACACAAAAACTTACTCACACACAAAATCTTACAAACACACACACAAAAACTTACACCCACACACAAAAACTTACACACACAAAACCTTACACACACACACACACACAAAAACTTACACACACACACAAAACTTACAAACACACAAAAACTTACACACACACAAAAACTTACACACACACAAAAACTTACAAACACACAGAAACTTACACACACACAAAATCTTACACACACACACAGAAACTTACACACACATAAAAACTTGCACACATACAAAAACTTACACACACATAAAAACTTACACACACACAAAAACTTACACACGCACAAAAAAACTTACACACACACAAAAACTTACACACACACAAAAGCTTAAGAAAAAACAAAAGAATAAACACACAAAAACTTACACACACACACAAAAAAACTAAACAACAACCACACATATAAATATACACATAAACAAAAACTTACACAAACACAAAAACATACACACACACAAGAACTTACACACACACAAAAACACTAACACACACAAAAAAACTTACACACAGAAAAAACCTTACACACACACAAAAAAAACTTACCCACACACAAAAAAAACTTACACACACACAAAAAACTTACAAGCACAAAAAAAATTACACACACACAAAAACTTACACACACACAAAAAAACTTACACACACAAAAAAACTTACACACACAAAAAAACTTACACACACTCAAAAACTTACACACACACAAAAAACTTACACACACACAAAAACTTACACAGACAAAAACTTACACACACACAAAAACTTACACACACACACAAAAACTTACGCACGCACAAAAACTTACACACACACAAAAACTTACACACACAAAAAAAACTTACACACACACAAAAACTTACACACACACGCAAAATCTTACACACACAAAAAAAAACTTACACCCACACAAAAACTTACACACACACAAAAACTTAGACACACACACACAGAAACTTACACACACACACACAAAAACTTACACACACACAAAAAAACTTACACACACACAAAAACTTACACACATACAAAAACTTACACACACACAAAAACTTAGACATACATACAAAAAATTAGACAAACACACAAAACATTAGACACAAACAAAAAATTACACACACACACAAAATCTTACACACACACACACAAAATAATACACACACAAAAAAACAAACAGAAACACAAAAACTTACACGCGCAAAAACATAAACTAACACACAAACACAAAATTACACACACACACACAAATTACACACACACAAAAATACTTACACACACAAAAAAAACTTACACACACACAAAAACTTACACACACACACAAAAACTCAAACACACACAAAAACTTACACACACCCAAAAACTTACACACACACACACACAAAACTTACAAACACAAAAACATACACACACAAAGACAATAACACAAACATAAAAAAAAACACACGCAAAAAAAAAAAAACTAACACACACAAAAAATTACACACACACAAAAACTAACACAAACACAAACAAACCAACACAGACACACAAAACGTACACACACACAAAAACTAACACACACACACTCAGACACAAAAAAACATACACACACACACACAAAAAAATACACACACACAAAAACTTACACACACACACAAAAAAACATAGGCACAAAAAAAAACTTAAACACACACAAAAACATACACACACACAAAAAAACTTACACACCCACACAAAAAATTACACACACACACAAAAACTAACATAAACACACAAAAATACACAAACATAAAAAATTACACACACACACACTTACAACTTACAACTTACAACTTACAACTTACACATACATAAAAACTTACACACACACAAAAACTTACACACACACAAAAACTTACACATACACAAAAAAAACTTACACAAACACACAAAAAACTTACACACACACAAAAAACGTACACACAAAAACTTACAAAGACACAAAAACTTACACACACACACAAAAACTTACACAAACACAAAAAATTACATACAAATAAATAATTTGACAGATACAAAAAATGTAATACTCTCTATAAATATCACACACACACAAAAACTTACACACACACACAAAAACTTACACACACACAAAAACTTACACGCACCCAAGAAAACTTACACACTCACAAAAACTTACACACACAAAAAAACTTACAAACACAAAAAAAACTTACACACACACAAAAACTTACACACACACACAAAATCTTACACACACACACAAAAACTAACACACACACAAAAACTAACACACACACAAAAAATTACACACACACCAACACAAAAACTTACACACACACAAAAAAAACTTACACACATACACAAAAACTTACAGACACACAAAAACTTACACACATAGAAAAACTTACACACGCACAAAAACTTAGACACACACACAAAAACTTAAACACACACAAAAACTTACACACACAAAAAATTTACAAACACAAAAACTTACACTCACACATAAACTTACACACACACAAAATTACACACACACAAAAAAAACTTACACACACAAAAACTTACAAAAACACAAACAGAAACTTAAACACACATAAAAACTTACACACACACAAAAACTTACACACACACAAAATAACTTACACACACACACAAAAACTTACACACACACAAAAACTTACACACACACAAAAAACTTACACACACACACAAAACTTACACACACAAAAAAAATTACACACACACACACACACAAAAACTTATACACACACAAAAACTTACACACACACAAAAAAAAGTACACACAAAAAAAATTACACACACACACAAACTTACACGCACACAAAAAAACTTACACACACACACAAAAAATTACACACACACAAAAACTTGCATACACACAAAAAACTTACACACACACAAAAACTTACACACACACACACACAAAAACTTACACACACACACACACAAAAACAAATACACACAAAAAAAAACTAACACACACACACAAGAAAATAAACAAAAAAAAAAAAAAACTTAAAAACAAACTAATTATTACACACACACAACAAATTACACACACACACACAAACCAATGCAAACACACACAAACTTACTCAATCTCACACCCATACACACACACACAAAAACATACACACACACACAAAAAAATACACACACACAAAAACTTACACACAAACACAAAAACATACACACACAAAAAAACATACACACACACACACAAAAACTTACACACACACAAAAAAATACACACACACAAAAACATACACACACACACAAAAAAAAACACACACACACAAACTTACACACACACAAAAAAACTTACACACAAAAACAAAAACTTACACACACACAAAAACTTACACACACACACAAAAAACTTAAACACAAAAAAAAACTTAAACACACAAAAAAACTTTCAAACACACAAAAACTTACACACACACACACACAAAAACTTACACACACACAAAAAAAATTACACACACATAAAAACTTACACACACACACACATAAACTTACACACACACAAAAACTTACACACACACACACAAAAACTTACACACACACACAAACTTACACATACACAAAAACTTACACACACACAAAAAACTTACACACACACACAAACTTACACGCACACAAAAACTTACACACACACAAAAACTTACACACACACAAACACTTACACACACACACAAAACTTACACACACACAAAAAACTTACACACAACCAAAAAATTACACACACACACACACAAAAACTTATACACACACAAAAAATTAACAACACATACGAAAACTTACACACAAAAAAAACATACACACACACACAAACTTACACACACACAAAAAAACTTACATACACAAAAAAAATAACACAAACAAAAAAAATTACACACACACAAAAAACTTACACACACACAGAAACTTACACACACACAAAAACTTACACACACACACAAAAACTTACACACACACACAAAAACATACACACACACACAAAAACTTACACACACGCACAAAAACATACACACACACAAAAACTTACACACACAAAAAAATTTTCACTCACACACACTTACAACTTACAACTTACACTTACAACTTACAACTTACACATACATAAAAACTTACACACACACAAAAACTTACACACACACAAAAACTTACACACACAAACAAAAACTTACACATACAAAAAAAAAACTTACACAAACACACAAAAAACTTACACACACACAAAAAACTTACACACAAAAACTTACAAACACACAAAAACTTACACACACACAAAAGAACTAACACACACAAAAAAACTTACAAACAAAAAAAAAATTACACACAAACAAAAACATACACACACAAAAAAAAACTTACACACGCAAAAAAACTTCTACACACACAAAAAATAACACAAACGAAAAAACTTACACACACCCAAGAAAACTTACTCACAAAAACTTACACACACACAAAAACTTACACACACACAAAAAATTTACACACACACAAAAACTTACACACACACACAAAAACATACACACACACAAAAAAACTTACACACACAAAAAAACTTACACACACACAAAAACTTACACACACACCAACACAAAAACTTACACACACACAAAAAAAACTTACACACATACACAAAAACTTACAGACACACAAAAACTTACACACATAGAAAAACTTACACACGCACAAAAACTTAGACATACACACAAAAACTTACACACACACAAAAACTTACACACACACACAAAAAAACTTTTACACACACAAAAACTTACACACACACAAAAACTTACACACACAAAAACTTACACACACACACACATAAACTTAAACACACACAAAAACTTACACAAACACACACAAAAACTTACACACACACAAAAACTTACACACACACACAATAACTTACACGCACACAAAAAAACTTACACACACACAAAAAAAATTAATCACACACAAAAACTTACACACACACAAAAACTTACACACACACAAAAACTTAAAAAAATACACAAACTTACACACACACACACACACACAAAAACTTACACACACACACAAAAACTTACACACACACACAAAAACTTACACACACAAACAAACTGACACAAACATAAAAAATTACACGCACACAAAAAAACTTACACACACAGACAAAAACTTACACACACACAAAAACTTACACACACAAAAAAACATAAAAACACAAAAAAAACTTACATACAAACACACAAAAACTTACACACACACACACACAAAAACTTACACACACAAAAAAAAACTAACACACACACAAAAAAACTTACACACACACACACAAAAATATACACACACACAAAAACTTACACAAACACAAAAACTTACACACACACACACAAAAATTTACACAAACACAAAACATTACACACACACAAAAAAAATAACACACACACAAAAAAAATTACACACACACAAAAAAACTTACAAACACACAAAAAAAATTACACACACATAATAACTTACACACACACACACAAAAAATTACACACACAAAAAAACTTACACACAAACAAAAAATTACACACACACACAAAAACTTACACATACACACAAACTTACACACACACAAAAAAACTTACACAAAAAAAAAAAACTTACACACACACAAAAACTTACACACACACACAAAAAAATTACACACACACAAAAACTTAGACACACACACAAAAACTTACCAAAACATACAAACTTACACACACATAAGAACTTACACACACACAAAAACTTACACACACACATAGAAACTTACACACACATAAAAACTTACACACACACAAAAACTTACACAAGCACAAAAACTTACACACACAAAACTTACACACACAAAAAAAAACTTACACAAACACAAAAACTTACACACACACACAAAAACTTACACACACAAATAAAATTACAAACACACAAAAAAACTTACACACAAACAAAAACTTACACACACACAAAAACTTAAACACACACAAAAACTTACACACACACAAAAACTAACACACACACAAAAAAACTTACACACACAAAAAATCTTACACACACAGCAAAACTTACACACACAAACAAAAACTCACAAACACACACAAACTTACACACACACAAAAACTTACACACATACAAAAACTTACACACACACAAAAACTTGCACACACACACAAAAACTTACACACACACAAAAACTTACACACACAAAAAAAACTTTACACACATAAACAAAATAACACACACACACACAAATACACACACACAAAAAAACTTACACACACAAAAAATCATACACACACAACAAAACTTACACACACACAATAAATTAAACCAACAAAAAAAATTACACATACACAAAAAAACTTATAAACACAAATAAAAACTTACACACACACAAAAACTTACACCACACACAAAAAACTTACACACACACAAAAAAACTTACACACACAAAAAAACTTACAAACACAAAAAAACTTACACACACACAAAAAACTTACACACACACAAAAACTTACAAACACACAGAAACTTACACACACACAAAAACTTACACACATACACAGAAACTTACACACACAAAAAAACTTACACACACACAAAAAAACTTACACACACAAAAAATCTTACACACACAGCAAAACTTACACACACAAACAAAAACTCACAAACACACACAAACTTACACACACACACAAACTTACACACACACAAAAACTTACAGACACACAAAAACTTAAACACACATAAAAAAACTTACACACACACAAAAAATTACACACACAAAAAAAAACATACACACAAATACAAAATAAACCACACAAACCAAAACTTAAACACAAACAAACACTTACACACACAAACACAAACTTACACACACACAAAAAAATACACACACACAAAAACATACACACACACAAAAACATACACACACACACAAAAACTTACATACAAAAACAAACTTACCCACACACAAAAACTTACACACACACTAAAGAATACACACACACAAAAAACTTACACAAACACACAAAATTACACACACACAAGAACTAACACACACACAAAAACTTACAAACACACAGAAACTTACACACACACAAAAACTAACACACACACACAGAAACTTACACACACATAAAAACTTGCACACACACAAAAACTTACACACACACAAAAACTTACACATACACAAAAACTTACACACGCACACACAAAATTACACACACACAAAAAATTACACACACACACACACAAAAACTTACAAACACAAAAAAAACTTACACACACAGAAACTTACACACACACAAAAACTTACACACACACAGATACTTACACACACACAAGATCTTACAAACACACACAGAAACTTACACACACATAAAAACTTACACACACACAAAAACTTACACACACAAAAAACTTACACACACACAAAAACTTACACACACACAAAAACTTACACACACACACAAAATAACATACACACAAAAACTTACACACAAACACAAAAACTTACACACACACACAAAAACTTACACACACACAAAAACTTACACACAAACAAAAAAACTGACACTCACACAAAAACTTACACGCACATAAAAACTTACACACACATAAAAACTTACACACACACAAAAACTTACACATACACACACAAACATACACACACACAAAAAAAAACTTACACACACACACAAAAAACTAACACACACAAAAAAAATAACACACACACAAAAAAAAACACAAACACAAGAACTTACACAAACACAAAAGTACACACACACACAAAAACATACACACAAATAAAACAGTACACACACACAAAAACTTACACACACAAAAAAAATTACACACACATAAAATATTACACACACAAAAAAACTAACACACACACACACATAAAAACTTACACACACAAAAAAACTTACACACACATAAAAACTTACACACACACACACACACACAAAAACTTACACACACACACAAATACTTACAAACACAAAAAAACTTACACACACCCACAAACTTAAAAACACAAACAAAGTTACACATACACAAAAAAAATTATAAACACAAAAAAACTAACACACACACACAAAAAATTACACACAAAAAAAAACTTACCCACCCTCCAAAACTTACACATACACACAAAAATACTTACACACACACACACAAAAACTTACACACACACACAAACACACACACACACACACAAAAACAAACAAACACACAGATACGAAACACACATAGAGACGACAAACACATAGAGACAGCACACACACAGAGACTAAAAACACACAGAGACGACACACACACAGAGACGACACACACACAGAGACGACTTCCAATGTAAGAGCAAGCATAGAGTACGATCGCTATAGCCGCAAGCATATTTAATGTTGTCATAGATGGCAGCACAGCTGCTCAGACACACACTCATAGTGAGAGACAGGCAATAAGTTAGGTTATTTTAGGTTAACTTAGGTTAGGTTAGGTGAGAGACAGGCAAAGTTAGGTGTATGGTTAGGTTAGGTTAGGCTAGATTAGGTTAGGTTAAGTTAGGTTAGGTTAGGTTAGCCTACGTACGCGCGCGTACGTAGGCTAACCTAACCTAACCTAACTTAACCTAACCTAACCTTTTTTTGTGTGCGTGTAAGTTTTTGTGTGTGTGTAAGTTTTTGTGTTTGTGTAAGTTTGTGTGTGTGTGTGTAATTTTTTATGCGTGTGTGTAAGTTTGTTTGTGTGTGTAAGTTTTTTTGTGTGTGTAAGTTTTTTTGTGTGTGTATTTTTTTGTTTGAGTGAGTTTTTTTTTGTGTGTGTGTATTTTTCTTTGTTTGTTTAAGTTTTTGTGTTTGTGTAAGTTTTAGTTTGCGTGTAAGTTTTTTGTGTGTGTGTGTAAGTGTTTGTGTGTGTGTGTAAGTTTTTGTGTGTGTGTAAGTTTTTGTGTGTGTAAATTTATTATGTGTGTGTAAGTTTGTGTGTGTGTGTGTAAATTTGTGTGTGTGTGTAAATTTTTGTGTGTGTGTAAGTTTTTGTGTGTGTGTAAGTTTTTTGTGTGTGTGTAAGTTTTTGTGTGTGTGTAAGTTTTTGTGTGTGTGTGTAAGTTTTTGTGTGTGTGTGTAATTTTGTGTGTGTGTGTGAAATTTTGTTTGTGTGTGAAAGTTTTTGTGTGTGTGTGTAAGTTTGTGTGTGTGTGTAAGTTTTTGTGTGTGTGTAAGTTTTGTGTGTGTGTAAGTTTTTTTGTGTTTGTAGGTTTTTGTGTTTGTGTTAGTTTTTTTTTTTTTGTAGTTTTTTGGGTTCGTGTAAGTTTTTTTTCGTTGTTGTAAGTTTGAGCGCTTGTGTAAGTTTTTGTGCACGCTTCTGTATCTTTGTGTGTGTAAGTTTTTGTGTGTGTGTAATAGTTTGATTGTTTTTGTTTAAGTTTTTGTGTGCTTGATTTAAAGTGTGTGTGTCAGTATTTTTTTTTGTGTGTAATATTTTTTGTATGTGTTTTTAAGTTTTTGTGTGTGTGTGTAAGTTTTTTTGTGCGTGTAAGTTTTTGTGTGTCTGTAAGTTTTTTGTGTGTGTAAGTTTTTGTGTGTGTTTAAGTTTTTGTGTGTTTGTAGGTTTTTGTGTGTGTGTAAGTTATCGTGTTTGTGTAAGTTTTTGTGTGTGTGTGTAAGATTTTTGTGTGTGTGTTTAAGTTTTTGTGTTGGTGTGAGTTTGTTTGTGTGTGTAATTTTTTTTGTTTGTGTGTATTTGTGTGTGTGAGTATGTTTTTTTGTGTGTGTAAGTTTTTTTTTTGTGTGTATAAGTTGTTGTGTGTGTGTGTAAGTTTTTGTGTGTGTGTTTAATTTTTTGTGTGTTTGTTTGTTTTTGTTTTTGTCTAAGTTTTTGTGTTTGTTTTAGTTTTTATGTGTTTGTATGTTTTTGTGCTTGTATAATTATTTATGTGTCTGTTAGTTTTAATGTTTGTTAGTTTTTGTTTGTGTGTAAGTTTTTATGTGTGTGTAAGTTTTTGTGTGTATGTAAGTTTGTGTGTGTGTGTTTAAGTTTGTTTGTGTGTCTAAGTTTTTGTGTGTGTGTTTCAGTTTTTGTGTGTGTGTAAGTATTTTTGTGTGTGTGTAATTTTTTGTGTGTGTGTATGTGTTTTTGTGTTTGTAAGCTTTTGTGTGTGTATGTGTTTTTATGTGTGTGTAAGTTTTTTTGTGTGTGTGTAAGTTTTTTTTGTGTGTTTAAGTATCTGTTTGTGTTTGTAATTTTTTGTGTGTGTGTGTGTGTGTGTAAGTTTTTTTGTGTGTGTAAGTTTTTATGTGTGTGTGTAAGTTTTTTTGTGTGTGTAAGTTTTTATGTGTGTGTAAGTTCTTTTGTGTGTGTAAGTTTTTGTTTGTGTGTGTAAGTTTTTGTGTGTGTGTAAGTTTTTTGTGTGTGTGTGTAAGTTTTTGTGTGTGTGTAAGTTTATGTGCGTGTGTAAGTTTTTTTGTGTGTGTGTAATTTTTTTTGTGTGTGTGTAAGTTTTTTTGTGTGTGTGTATGTTTGTGTGTGTGTGTAAGTTTTTGTGTGTGTAAGTTTTTCGTGTGTGTATGTAAGTTTTTTTTTTTGTGTAATTTTTTTTTTGTTTTTAATTTTTTTTGTTTTTTTTTAATTTTTTTTTTTTGTTTAAGTTTTTGTGTGTGTGTGTAAGTTTTTGTGTGTGTGTGTTAGTTTTTGTGTGTGTGTAAGTTTTTGTGTGTGTGTAAGTTTTTGTGTGTGTGTGTGTGTGTGTGTGTGAGTTTCTGTGTGTGTGTAAGTTTTTATGTGTGTGTGTGTGTGTGTGTTTGTTTTTTTATTTGTGTATGTTTTTGTGTGTGTGTTTGTTTTTGTGTGTGTTTGTAAGTTTGTTTTTGTGTGTGTTAGTTTTTGTGTGTGTGTAAGTTTTTATGTGTGTGTAAGTTGTTTGTATGTGTGTAAGTTTTTTTTGTGTGTGTCAGTTTCTGTGTGTGTGTAAGATTTTGTGTGTGTGTAAGTTTTTTTGTGTGCGTGTAAGTTTGTGTGTGTGTGTAAGTTGTTTTGTGTGTGTTTAAGTTGTTTTGTGTGTGTGTAAGTTTTTGTGTGTGTGTAAGTTTCTGTGTGTGTGTAAGTTTTGTGTGTGTAAGTTTTGTGTGTGTGTGTAAGTTTTTGTGTAAGTTTTTTTTTGTGTGTTTGTAAGTTTGTTTTTGTTTTTAAGTTTTTTGTGTGTGTGTGTAATTTTCTGTGTTTGTATAAGTTTTTGTGTGTGTGTATGTTTTTGTTTGTTTGTTTTTTTGTTTATTTGTGTTAGTTTTTGTGTGTGTGTGTGAGTTTATGTGTGTAAGATTTTGTTTGTGTTTAAGTTTTTGTGCGTGTGTTTGTAAGTTTTTTTGTGTGTGTGTAAGTTTTTTTGTGTGTGTAAGTTTTTGTGTGTGTGTAAGTTGTTGTGTGTTTGTGTAAGTTTTTTTGTGTGTGTAAGTTTTTGTGTTTCTGTAATTTTTTTTATGTGTATAAGTATTTTTGTGTGTGGGTTAGTTTTTGTGTGTGTGTGTGTGTGTATGGTTAGGTGTTTTTTTGAGTTTTTGTGTGTGTGTAATTTTTTTTGTGTGTGTGAGTTTTTGTGTGTGTGTAAGTTTTTTGTGTGTGTAAGTTTTTGTGTGTGTGACCATTTTGACGTTGGAAAATATTAAATATGAATTTTTTGTGTTTTGAGTATTTCATGACATTATGATTTTTAAAAAAGTATTGCTTGGTGTTGAGGTATCCTAAAAGCTGTAAAGTAAAGTTGTGGGTGAAAAGGATGGCTACTTCAAGTTGTAAAATGGGTTTAGGAGGGGCATTAAGAAAAGAACGTGCTCTGAAATGCCTTTTGAAAGTATTGCTTGGTGATGAGGTATCCTAAAAGCTGTAAAGTAAAGTTGTGGGTGAAAAGGATGGGTACTTCAACTTTTAAAATGGGTTTAGGAGGGACATTAAGAAAAGAACTTGCTCTGAAATGCCTCTGAAAGGTATTGCTTGGTGTTGAGATATCCGAAAAGCTGTAAAGTAAAGTTGTGGGTGAAAAGGATGGATGCTTCAACTTTTAAAATGGGTTTAGGAGGGACATTATGAAAAGAACTTGCTCTGAAATGCCTTTTGAAAAGTATTGCTTGGTGTTGAGACATACAAAAAGCTGTAAAGTAAAGTTGTGGGTGAAAAGGATGGCTACTTCAAGTGGTAAAATGGGTTTAGGAGGGGCATTAAGAAAAGAACTTGCTCTGAAATGCCTTTTGAAAGTATTGCTTGATGTTGAGGTATCCAAAAAGCTGTAAAGTAAAATTGTGGGTGAAAAGGATGGATGTTTCAACTTGTAAAATGGGTTTAGGAGGGACATTATGAAAAGAACTTGCTCTGAAATGCCTTTTGAAAAGTATTGCTTGGTGTTGAGATATCCAAAAAGCTGTAAAGTAAAGTTGTGGGTGAAAAGGATGGGTACTTCAACTTGTAAAATGGGTTTAGGAAAGACATTACGTAAAGAACTTGCTCTGAAATGCCTTTTGAAAAGTATTGCTTGGTGTTGAGATATCCAAAAACCTGTAAAGTAAATTTGTGGGTGAAAAGGATGGGTACTTCAACTTGTAAAATGGGTTTAGGAGGGGCATTAAGAAAAGACCTTGCTCTGAAATGCATTTTGAAAGTATTGCTTGATGTTGAGGTTTCCAAAAAGCTGTAAAGTAAAGTTGTGGGTGAAAAGGATGGGTGCTTCAAGTTGTTGAAGAGGCTTAGGCTGGAGATTATGAAAAGAAATTGCTCGGAAATGCCTTTAAAAACATTACATAGAGTTAGGTTTTACGTAGGTTTAAAAAACTGTTGCTTTAAGTTTGTTTCATGACATTCTAAGATGTAAAAAAAAAAAAAAAATTGGTCACTACAAACATTATTTTTCTAATAGTAAAAGTTGCGACACACATATCTATATCATCCCCATTTTTAAGTTGGAAAATATTAAATATGAATTTTTTGTGTTTTAAGTGTGTTTCAAGACAATCTATGAGATGTAAAAAAAAATTAAAAAAAAAATAAAAAAAAAAAACTAAAAAAAAACTCAAAAAGAAAAAAAACTAAAAAGTTTGTGGGGGTTTGGTGGGAGGGAGGAGGTGGAGGGGTTTGAGGGAGGGTGGAGGGATATGATTGAGGGATATGGGTAGGACTTGGGGCCCAAAAGCTGTAAAGTAAAGTTGTGGGTGAAAAGGATGGGTACTTCAACTTGTAAAATGGGTTTAGGAAGGACATTACATAAAGAACTTGTTCCAAAAAATATATTCGAGGGGGAGCCAAAAGTTGGGGGGATGGGGCCCTTTTGTGTCTCAAATCATCTTCTAAAATGCCTCAAACTGTTTTGCCCAAATAATTCCCTAAAATGCCTAAAACGGTTTCGCCCAAATAATCCCTAAAATGCCTAAAATGGTTTCGCCCAAATAATCTCTAAACGTAATATCAGCGTGTTCCCTTTGTTTTGACATCCCTGCGCTGTCACATTTGAAATTCCTAGGAAATCCTTTCCCGCGTTAATCTCTTCATCTCTAAGATCAAAACATTCGCCCGGAGTCAATTCTCCTGGATGAACACCAACAAATCAATCAACCTTGACATCATCTGTCAGACATTATTGAACTTCGCCCGGAAACAATCAACCTTTACATCATCTGTCAGACATTAATGAACTTCGCCCGGAAACAATCAACCTTTACATCATCTGTCAGACATTAATGAACTTCGCCCGGAAACAATCAACCTTGACATCATCTGTCAGACTTTAATGAACTTCGCCCGGAAACAATCAACCTTGACATCATCTGTCAGACGTTAATGAACTTCGCCCGGAAACAATCAACCTTGACATCATCTCTCAGACGTTAATGAGTCCCGTTTGGTGTTAGAGTCAATTGTAGATGATAGCATGGTGTTCGTTCAGTATTCAATGCCCGTAAATGGAACCCCGTCATGAGTCCTAGATCAATAAAATTCCCAATCGATTATGCAATCAATTTCTCAGAAATCCATTTCCCCTAGGGACTCTATACCCATATATGGTGCCCCCCGTCACGAGGTCATGAGGTTAGGCTATGTAACGCAATCAATTTCTCGAAAATGTGTCCTCCCTGGGGATTCCATGCCCATATATGGAGTCCCCGTCGGACTAACAGCACAGGTGTTCTCCCTAGGGACTCTATGCCCATATATGGTGTTCGTACGAAGTTAGACTAAAATATAGATGGCATCACATGTGTTCATCCCGGAGTCAATAAGGCCTTTCTACTGGTGTTAGTTGCCTTCCAATTACTTTCGACTATAAAAAAGGCCAATAGCCATTTCAATTTCTAATCGAATGAGCCCTTTTCTAAGTTTCTACGATGATATGTTCTATAAAAACGTTATATTACCCCAGGGCATAACTTACAACCCTTGCCCTGAGGGCTGTGAGGGGGTTGTCATCCTCAAAAACCTAATTTACAGAACTTAAAACTACTTTGAATAAAATGGCTATCTCAAAATTTTGATTGGATGTGTTTGGGGACAAGGTGGGCGTGAGAGGGGGCTTAGTTGCCCTCTAATCACTTTTGACTATTCAAAAGCGCACTAGCCCTTTAAATTTCCAATCGAATGAGCCTTTTTTGAAGTTTCTACAACAACGCGTTCTATAAAGACCATATATGCCCCCGGGCCATAACTGACAACCCTTCCCCCGAGGGCTGCGGGGAAGTGTCCTTCTCAAAAACATAATTTCTCTTTGGAAATCAAATACGCTGAACAAAATGACTATCTAAAAATTTTGATTGGATGTGCTTGGGGGAATGATGGGTGTGGGGGGGGCTAATTGCCCTCTAATCACTTTCGACTATTAAAAAGGGTACTAGACCTTCGAGTTTCCAATCAAATGAGGCTGTTTTGAAGTTTCTACGACTACACCTTCTATAAAAACCTTATATGCCCCCAGGGCATAACTTAAAACCCTTGCCCTGAGGGTTGTGGGGGAGTGTCCTTCTCAAAAACATAATTTCTGTCTGGAAATCAACTACGCTGAACAAAATGGATATCTCGAAGTTTTGATTGGATGTGTTTGGGGGGATGATGGGTGTGGGGGGCTAGTTGCCCTCCAATCAATTTCGACTATTAAATAGGGTCCTAGAACTCTCGATTTCCATTCGAATGAGCCCTTTTTGAAGTCTCTGCGACGACACCTGCCTTATGAAGTGCCCTTTTCTAAAGTAAAAAAATAATAAAGAGTGAATGTTGCCAACATTGTTCTTATGTACCCTAAGGCCATAACCTAAAGTCCTTACTTTGAAGGTTGTGGGGGAGTGTCCACCCAAAAAACATATTTTCTACCTTGAAATCAACTACGCTGAACAAAATGGTTATCTCGAAATTTTTATTGGATGTGTTTGGGGGAATGATAGGCGTTGGGGGGGGGGCTAGTTGCCCTCCAATCCCTTTGACTATTAAAAAGGGCACAAGCCACTCCAATTTTCAATCGGATGAGTCCTTTGCGAAGTGTCTACAACAACTCCTTCGATACGAAATGCCTGTCGAAGAAAAAAAAACACACTGTTGCCACATCGTCCTTTACTTGAGCAGCGCTAGCGCGCTGCCTATGAAAGTGATTTTATAACAACACAGGAATTCAGTAGCCACTCATAAACTGTCAGATGTCTCCCAAGAATGGCAGATGAGAGTTTGGTGTCAGCTCTCTCTTTTATTACTTTTGGATTATCGGCTGCGTTCTGTTCAGTGCTACCACTATCCCCGAACTTTCGGGGATTTCCCTGAAAATCTCGCAAAAACGGAGCAGCAAAAACACTTGGGCCTAGAAGCGTCAAAGCTTTAAATCCGGCCCAGGGTAAGGGGACCCAATGTACAGAAAAAAGCTTAAAAAACAAATTTGGTTTGTCAAAAAATGGTAACAAAAAACTATTTTTCCGGTCCGCAAGGACAGATTTTTTCAATCAGCTCAGACCAAAAAACCACAGAACTTGTAATATTTTTTATCATCCCTGACCAAAAGACTATGAGATCCATGATATGCAAAAACAAGGTCCTGGGCCGTCCTAAGCAGAAAAGATTTGAAAATGATTTTGGCTGGATTAGTTCATGAAACTCGAAAACGGCCCAAATTTGTATAATTTTTGATTCCATTGAATCTTACACGTCAGTCAGACAGAGACAGGTTGATCTAAATGAACCCAAACATTTTGAAAAGGGTTAGCGTCTAGGGTTTTAGTTGTGTATTTCGAGGGTTCGAGAGACGATATTTCTTGTCGCTACGCAACTTTCACCCATGGATCACAATTGCTGCAACACTCCAAGGGGCCTTGGCACGGACTGGTTAGTCTTAACCTCTCCTTTAGCTAGACAAATGTTCATAATTGATATAGGTGATACAGTAACCGTGACAAACATATACTTTTTGTTCTTTTGGCAAGGTTGAAATTTGTCAAAAGGAAAAAACAGCCTAATCATAATATTTATGTGGGGAAGCCAGACATGTATGCATAAAGGATCGGCCCCAGTTCCAGGAACCTCAATATTTTTGCAGTTCCTCTGTTTGCAATATGTTTCTGCGTAGGTTCCTGCCCAGGGCTTTTTTGGGTGTGATCCTGGACAGAAAGATAGAGGCAGTCTCATGTTTAATAAATGATTAATTTTAAAAAAAAGTATTTTTGAGGGAAGTAAAGAGTGAAGTTGAAACTTAAAACGAAAAAAAATTATTGCTTCATAGTCTATCTAACATATATCACTAAAAATACAACAACTAATTATATTTCCGTATGTTTGCAGGATTATAGAAAACTAACGCTTTACTGGAAACACAAAAACCAAGTATAAAAAACAAGAATGTTGATTTGGGAGTCAAAAGTGAGTACGCAGCCTGACGACAATAAACTAATATAATAATATATATTTATAACCCACTCACATCACAAGATAAATAGTGGAGTAAGCACTAAAAAAAAAAAAAAAAAAAAAAAAAAAAAAAAAAACGTGATTCAAAAACAAAAATCAACAATAACATTACATAAAAAAAGAAAAACATAAATCACCAATAACAACTAAAGAGCAATAACATTAAATAAATAAAATTAATAAAACAAACGGATCAAACCGTAATGAGGCGACAAACGCCGATACACTGTTTCCGAAAGCCTTTCGTTTAAACCAGTCAGCTTCTCAGTAATATTCGGAAGGTAATCTCTAAAGCTTTTCATAGTCTTACACCAGCTGTGATATGAGTAACTTTCAGTATACAATTAAAATTTCTCTCTATATAATAGAGAATTCCAAGATATGATACAAATTTTAAAGCTAGTCTATAGTCCTAATAGTATCAAGATGGTTTCACTTCGAACTTGTCTAAAAACTAATCATGACATGTCCTTTTCAGAACCAAAACGAGAGTTTTTCATTGGACTGAGCCATTGTGCAGAAGTGATACCAAATTAAACGAAAAGAAAAATTAAGCAATTAAGCGACAATCCTAAGAAATGCTTAATTTTTGTACCGTAAAAGCGTCCTTAATCGGTTTGTTTTTACTGTGTCAAAACTCCTCTATTGTTTTGTGTTTTCAGTAAAGTGCTAGTTTTCTATAACACAGGGAAATATAATTAGTTGGTTTATTTGTACTAGTTTTTTTTTATATATGTTAGATAGACTATGAAGAAATAATTTTTGTTCATTTTAATTTTCAACTTCACTCTTTGCTTCGCTAAAAAAAAATTTGTTTTTTAAATTAATCTTTGCCCGTTTTTCATTTAAATTTAATTTAGAAGCAACATTGGCGTGATTTTTTTTTATTTATTTTTTTATGGGGGGAGGGACAGCCCCCTCATATACGGAATAATTTCAGGTTCGTTTTAAGTTTTAATGTCGCCCCTTACTTTCAGTTGAAAAAAAACTTGCTTTTTATTTAATTTCTGATCGTTTTTCAAATAATACCGAGGGTAATAAACACCAAAGCGGGAAATCCAGGCTATACAAAATGGTGTATACGGTTTTTGAACGTAGGCAACCTTGACAGTTAGGAAAGAGTAACTATTTCTCTAAAGAAGATCTTTATGGTTTTCAAAACCTAAGCAAAATTTTCGTTTGTCTAACTTATTTCACTAAAAATATCTCCCATCCCCTGATAGAAACAGAAAAAACATTAGACATACAGTTGTGGAATAGCAATAAACAAGAAAAGGTTGGAAAATAACCTGAAAACTGGAAAAATGTTACAGATAAAATTACAAATAAGTTTTTAGTGGTATGTTTTCTCTATATACATTACAAATAGTTTTATCCTGTCTATTAAAAAGTAAAAACAAGTAAATAAAATGAATAAATAAATATAATAATAAGTAATCCTTCTTTGAAGATACAACTTTGAGTGATTCTAGAACCATATGCCTACACTTCTCCAGCCCCTAAGCGGCAAAGGGCTGGGGTTTGGATTTAGTGATCTCCAGACAATTCTGGAATGTACTGGAATCTAGTTGCAAACCATGACAGTGGGTGACCTCCATTCCCTTTTGAATGAAAATACTTGACAAGTTTAAAAAATAAGATCACATTTACAAAAACAGTGAAATATAAGAAAAATAATTATATATAAGGCACAAAACTATGATTGAAAAAAAAATATTCGATTAAGTAATTGAACCCTTACCATTCTGATCCAAAGAATGGCAAGTTTTTCAGCCTGGTACATCCTGGTACACGTTTTTCAGTAGTTCATTGCCATTCTGACCGTAATTGCGTAACTTACAGCCCTTTCCCCTGGAACTATAGAGGGTTATGTCATCACCAAAAGCATAGTTATTGGACCTTATTCACCAAATACATTTGTAGTTCGTTATTATAAAACATTGAGCTAATTAAAGTTTCTAGTAAAAGCAGTAAGGACATTAAACTATATTTGGTAAAGCTGAACTTTTGCAAACAAGAGGAGGGGAGGGATACGTCTAGGAATAATCATTCGGAATTTCAAAATTCAATTATTTGTTTATTCTATGAATTTTTTCCTCTTAAGAACATTCAATATCTTAAAAATAATTTTGCGAGCCTCAACGTCAGCCCACCGTGTTAAAGACAAAGTCTTGATAGCGAATTCTCCCAACAGCCTAAAAAGACTTACTAAGGGGGCTGGGAGGGGGAGTATACAAGAGGGGTTCTTGTAAACCTCCAGTTAAGGGTTTTGTACTATAATTATTACAAATGTACCGTTTTATACTTCCAATCCTTTTCACTTAAGAAGTGGTACCCAAAGTGCAGTTTTTAGTGCTATATGGCGCTTACGGATGGCAGAATTGATAAGAAACACGTTGATTTGATAATTAACTTTCAAATGAGCCATTAAACATCTCTCTAAGAAGTTCTGATAGCCCACTTGCCCAGCTTTTCCACTTGAGACATGGCACCAAAAGTGCCGTTTTTAGACAAAGGGTTCGTTAGCGAATTCTCCCTTTCAATGGGACTAGTTTCAATGGGACTAGTCCCATTGTCCCATTGTACTAGTTACATAGTCCCATTGTAACTAGTTTCGATGGGAATAGTTACCATTGAAACTATGAAGAATTCTGGTGTTATGAAATTGGATTGAAAAGCCATTGAAATTGTGTTGGCAAGGTTGGCAATCAAAGTGAGTTGCACTGCAGGGAACTCTCAAAGCTGCAAAATTGATCAGATGACATTTATTTTGAGCTGATTTTTAGCGGTTTTCTAGCAGATATGCTAGAACGTTTATTGGGACTCCCCTATTCTGAACTTTAAAAAGAGTTCTCTGCTCTTTTTAATCGAAAAAACATAATTCACACTCTCTGATGACAGTGGCCTATCCAGGGGGGGGGGTTCAAGGGGGGTGCACGCCCCCCTAACATAGTCTAAAGTAGTGTAATTTACTTAATTAACGCTAATTTCCGTTAATTAAACTTTCTCCTAACGCAAGTTTATCGGATCAACCTATTTTGCACCCCCTTCCCTAAAAAAAATCCTGGATCCACCCTTGTCTGATGATTCAAGTTTAATTTAATTATTTTCGAAATTATTTTTAATTTTATTATTTCGGAATTATTTTAATTTAATTTACTTATTAATTTAATTAAGATCTCTTCGTCAAGTTATGCCATGACCGCCAAGAGTCGTATCCAGGATTTCTTAGGGGGGGGGGGTTATAAAAAAACGCATTACAAGTTTATTTATATTAATTTTTGCTACGCTTTTGCGAGTTAGACAAACATTTCGAGGTGGGTTCAAACCTCATAACCCCCCTCCCATCAATGCGTTTTTTTTCTACCAGTAAACTAGAAATAAAAAAATACTTTTTTCTAACGTCGTTCCTTACCTTCAGTTAAAAAACTTGTTTTCTTTTATTTAATTTTTGAACATTTTTGAATTGATGCAGGTTTTGATTTTGGTTTACCGTACATGAATAATTAAAACAAAATTTGCATATTAATTTTACTTTTATTTGGTTAAATGACTTTCTCGAAACTTTTTAATTTTATTTACGAACGTTTTTATTAGTAATAAACATACGTAACTTACGAATTAAATTACGTAACGAACTTCTATATTCATAGATTTTTAATACGTATGTTAGGGGGTTCGTCCCCTAGTCAATACCTTGCTCTATAAGATAAAGTTAGAATTTTGTTCCAATTCTTTAAAAATGACCCCTTAATTACAAAGGCCGTTAGTTAGAATATATAGCTCTTATGAAAGTACTAACAAATCTTTGGCTTAAAGAGCGAGTTATTGACTAGGGGGTGAACCCAATCATATACGTAATATTTTCTGTTCGTTTTAGGTTTTGATGTTGCTCCTTACTTTCAGTTGAAAAATTTTTTTTTTAATTTAATTTTTGTTTTTTTTCTTTAATTAATTAAAAAAAACTTTTTCCACAAAATAAGTTTTTCAAAGAAAAGTAAAGAATTCCATTAAACAAAAAATGAGCAAAAATAAAATCAAATAATCTACCAAGCATGGAACTACCACAAATCAGCATCAACAAGTAAATGAAACCCAAAACGAACAGAAATTACAATAAATAACCGAGTCAACCTCAAAACAAGCCGAAATTAACATAAGTTGGGCTCAAAACCCCTATGCCTTCCCTGGCCAGAACATAATTTGCACTTTACTGAAAAAAATATAAATGTTTCTACTTTTATAATTTTAATAAATCAAATAATATTAAGATTTTGATTACTAAATATCAGTATATGTATATTAAACTGACAATGCACATTCATTTGTATTTTTCTCAGTAAAGTGCAAATTATGTTCCTGGTCTTGGGAAGGCATAGGGGTTCTTAACTTTTCTTTGAAAAACTTATTTTGTCGAAATTTTTGTTTTAATTAATTTCTGTTCGTTTTATATTGACATAGTCTTTTCAGAGAAAAAGAAAACAATGCTTTAAATCTTTTCATTTTTTTCAAAAACTTATACTTTGGCCTGCTATTTGTATACTGGATAACAAATTTTAGCAATCTTTAGCAACATAAACCCTTTTAAAAATCAGGACACAGATAGCAGTGTTTAATTTAGTTTCATACCTCCTCTAGTTGACCTGAAATGGAAAACTTGATACCATTCGCAAAAAATCAGTTTACTTTCTTTGATAGCTTGGATACACTTACGCTATTTTGATTTGGTTAAATTTTAAGAGCAGAAGCAGACCCAAAAGTTTGAACATAAAACCCTCAGTCGTTCTTGGGATACTGCTGAGATGCCTTATTGGGAATTAGCATTAATACGGTGCATTTTGATTTAATCTTATGGCAGCAATTAGTTATTAAACAAAAAAACAAAGGGTTGGGGGGGCTGGGGAGGGAGATTAGTTTCCCTCCAATCACTTTCTACTATTAAAAAGGGCATCAGCCCTTTCTATTTTCAATCGAATGAGCCCTTTTCGAAGTTCCTACGACAACTCCTTAGATACAGTCGTTCTTGGGATACTGCTGAGATGCCTTATTGGGAATTAGCAGTAACACAGTGCATTTTGATTTGATCTTATGCCAGCAATTAGTTTTTAAACATAAAGTCAAATGGGAGGGGGATTAGTTTCCCTCCAATCAATTTCTACTATTAAAAAGGGCATCAGCCCCTTGTATTTTCAATCGAATGAGCCCTTTTCGAAGTTCCTACGATAAGTCCTTCGATACAAAGTGCCCTGGTCTAAACAACAACAACAACAACAACAAAATAATACATTATACCCACATCGATCCTTACTATAAAAATGTCAAGCCTTCCAATTACTTTCGACTATTAAAAAGGGCACTAGGCCTTTTGATTTCCAATCGACTGAACCCTTTTTCAAGTTTAAAAATAAAAACACCAAATTTAAAAATAAAAATATAAACACCTTATTTGCCCCCAGGGCATAAATTACAACTCTTACCCTAAGGGCTGTGAGGGTGGTTGTCATCCTCTAGGACATAATTTCCAGAACGTTTAACTGCGTTACACAAAATGGCTATCTCAAAATTTTGATTGGATGTGTCTGGGAAAATGGTGGGCATGAGAGGGGCGTTAGTCTTTCTGCAATCACTTTCAACTATTAAAAAAGGCACTAACCCTTTCAATTTCCTATCAAATGAGCCTTTTTGAAGTTTCTACGACAACGCTTTCAAGAATAGCCTTATATGTCCCCAGGAGATAAATTCCAACGCTTGCCCTGAGGGCTGGGGGGGTTGTAATCCTCACAGACCTAGTTTCTAGAACTTTCTACTACGTTGAACGAAAAGGCTATCTGAAAATTTTGATTGGATGTGTTTGGGGAAATGGTGGGCGTGAGAGGGGGGTATTAGTTACCGTCCAATCACTTTCAACTATTAAAATGGGCACTAACCCTCTGAAATTCCGAGTGAACGGATCCTTTGTGAAGTTTATGCGACAACGCTTTATACAAGTACCTTATATGCCCAGAGGGCGTAACTTATAACCATAGTCCTAATGGCTCTAAGTGCTTTGTTATCCTTAAATATATAATTTCAATAGCTTTCAACTACGTTGAACAAAATGGCTATTTATAAACTTTGATTGAATGTGTTTGGGGAAATGGTGGGCGTGAGAGGGGGGTTAATTACTTTCCACTCACTTTCGACTATTAAAAAGGCCAATTTTAATTTCCAATCAAATGAGCCCCTTTTCAAGTTTCTACAACAACTTTCTATATAAACCTTATATGCCCCCAGGGCATAACTTACAACCCTTTTACTGAAAGCTCTGATGGGGTTATCATCCTAAAAGACCTAATTTCCAGAACTTTCGACTACGTTGAACAAAATTCATATCTCAAAATTTTGATTTGATGTGTTTGGGGAAATGGTGAGTGTGAGAGGGGGTTAGTTGCCCTTCAATCACTTTCGACTATTAAAAGGGCACTATCCCTTTCAATTTTCAGTTGAATGAACCCTTTTAGATGTTTTTACAACATCGCTTTCAATAAAAACCTTACATACTCCTAGGGAATAAATTAAGGCCCTTGCCCTGAGGGTTGTGGGGGGATAGTTAGTCATCCTTAAAGACCTAATTTCCAAAACTTTCAACTGCGTTGAATAAAATGGCTATCTAAAAATTTTGAATGGATGTGTTTGGAGAAACGGTGGGCGTGTGAGGGGGGTTAGTTGCCCCCAAATCACTTTGGACTATTAAAAAGGGCAATAGCCCTTTGAATTTCCAATCGAAACAGCCCTTTCTCAAGTTTCTACGACAAACATTTCAATACAAACCTTATATGCCCCCAGGGTATAACTTATAACCCTTGCCCTGAAGACTGTGGGGGGAGTGTCCTGCTCAAAGGTATCATTTCCTGAACTTCAAACTGCTTGGAACAAAATGGCTATCTAAACATTTTGATTGCATATGTTTGAGGAAATGGTGGGCTTGGAAGGGGTGTTAGTTGCCTTCCAATTACTTTCGACTATTAAAAAGGGCACAAGCCATTTCAATTTCTAATCGAATGAAGTTTCTACGACAACGCGTTCTATAAAAACGTTATATGTCCCCAGGGCATAACTTACAACCCTTGTTCTGAGGGCTGTGAGGGGGTTGTCATCCAAAAGACCTAATTTCCAGACTTTTAAACTACGTTGAACAAAATGGTTATCACAAAATATTGATTGGATGTGTTTGGGGAAAACGTGGGCGTGAGAGGGAGTTAGTTACCGTCCTGTCACTTTCGACAATTAAAAAGGGCACTAGCCCTTTGAATTTCGATTCAAATGAGCCTTTTTTTAAGTTTTGTACGACAACGCCTTCTATAAAGACCTTATATGCCCCCAGGGCATAACTTATAACCCTTGCCCCGAGGGTTGTAGGGGAGTGTCCTCCTCAAAAAAATATTTTCTATCTGGAAATCAACTACGCTAAATAAAATGGCTATCTCAAAATTTTGATTGGATATGTTTGGGGGAATGATGGGCGTGGGGAGGGGGTTAGTTGCCCTTCAATCACGTTCGACTATTAAAAAGGGCAGTAGCCCTTTGAATTTCCAATCGAATGAGCCTTTTTTGAAGTTTCTACGACAACTCCTTCTATAAAAACCTTATATGCCCCCAAGGCATAACTTAAAACCCATGCCCTGAAGGTTGTAGGGGAGTTTCCTCCTCAAAAACATAATTTTTGTCTGGAAATCAACTAAGCTGAACAAAATGGCTATCTCAAAATTTTGATCGGGTGACTTTGGAAAAAAATGGGCGTGGGAGGGGGCCTAGTAGCCCTTTATTGTTTTTGGTCATTTGAAAAGGGCACTAGAACTTTTGATTTCTGTTCCAATGAGCCCTCCCACGATATTCTAGGACCACTGGGTCGATACAATTACCCCTGGGAAAAAAAAAATAAAAAAAATAAACACCCATCCGTGATCTTTCTTCTGGCAAAAAATGCAAAATTCCACATTTTTGTAGATATGTGCTTGAAACTTCTACAGTTGGGTTCTCTAATACACTAAATATGATGGTGTGATTTTCATTAAGTCTCTATAGCTTTTAGGGGGTATTTCCCCCTTTATTCTAAAATCAGCCAAATTTTCTCAGGCACGTAACTTTTGATGGGTAAGACTAAACTTGATGAAACTTATATATTTGAAATCAGCATTAAAATCTGATTCTTTTGATGTATCTATTGGTATCAAAATTCCGTTTTTTAGAGTTTCGGTTACCCTTGAGCCGAGTCGATCCTTACTTACAGTTCGTTACCACGAACTGTTTGATAAACAAAGTAACCTTGTGGTCCGAAGGGCATTTGAGTAACGCCCCTTCTCCAAAAATCTTGCGAATTTCGTATTCCAAAATAATTTCATTTTTTTTGCGCCCACCCACTCCTTTTGCCCCTCCACATAAACTACAGCTTACGTTTCTAGCTTTGAAGCATTCAATACAATATTGATTCTATTTTTTTAAATTTATCAACCGAAGCAACTCTTAATACTGACCCAATGATATAAAAAAAAAAAAAAAAAAAAAAAAAAAAAAAAAAAACTGGAAGTTGCACTGGAATACCTTATAAAGAAACCAGTAAGGCATTGAATCCGAATAGGAAGTGAATTAAGATGAAAATTATCCTCTTTCCGTAAACTAGTTCGTGAAATGTGATTTAAATTATGCAACCAATAGCGTGTTTTCTTTAATCATGCACGTTTTTATTTGCAGTTACGAAAGTCTGCTATTGCGAAAGGAGTCCCATTGCGAAATAGTGTGACTGTATGCCAAAAACTATAACAGGAATAAATGATTAGTCACATGAGAATCAATGTATATTACCAGTTTGTTATTGTTTTCTTTCTTCCATTGTCTGTATGTGAGTGCCTCTTTGTGATTCCCTGTCACACACAAGAGTTTTGTCACCCACAAGTACAGTGGACTTTCTCGGTTGGAAAATACACTTTTCCCAATTCCCAACGCTTTTCCCAAGCCTAGTTTTTACTTTATAATAGATTTTTGTATTGTGTAGGAATTTTGGGAAAGAAAATCCTCTGAAAATTGCGAGGGATTTATTAAGTTGATTTATTTTTCTTCGTGGAAATCAACTTTTTTATTTAGATAAGAAAATATTGAAAGTTAGTGTTTAAAAAATAAATAATTTCTATTATTTTAATAAGAAATAAATAAATAATAATTTTACGTAATGAAAAGCATAAAATACAAACCGTACTCATAACATTGTACAGCAAAAATGTTAGACAAACAGCATCGCAAAATTGAAAATTTTTGAGAGGATACGGACAAAATTTCACCTACGCCAAACTCTACCTGGAAAATTCAACGCGATAGAACTCGACCACGCAAAGTCCAACTCAAGGAAAATTCAACCTAGTGGAAAGTTCCACTCAAGGAAAATTCAATCTAGTGGAAATGAAATTGTTACAACTCAACCTAAGCAAAATACAGCCTATGCTGATGTCCACTTAAGCGATACTAATCAAAACCTCTATTGATGTAAAGTTCAAATCGCACAACAATCAATCCAAGGAAAATTATACCATTATCACCCATAAGGGGGGGGGAGAGGGAGTCCAGCCCCCCCCCCCACGGGCCAACTGACGCTGCCTTATATTTTTTTAGATATCTATTATACAGCTAGACCCAATACCGTGCCAATAAGGGAAGGTCGGCAGAGGTAAGGGCAAAAAATAACAGCATTGGCGCGCCGCTGGCGCGACCATTGTTGAGCACAAAAATTTTTGTTTCGATCAGTCTTTCTCAAATCCCAGCTTTAATTTACATCAGATTTCGACCTATTCACGAGTTAGAAACTATGCGACTCACTGCCTGGTTGCTGGTCTTCTTCGTTATTTATCGTTCTTCGTTCATTATTCTTCTTCGTTTAAGTAGAAACATGGTAGAAACGAAATGGCTGTGGCATTTCATAACCCTTACATAATAGTTGAAATATCTAACAACTATGTATTCATAACGAATTTAATTATCAAATTAGTAGTATTTTTTTTTCATCGAGCAACCGTTACCATCGAGAAGAACTGTCACCATTTACATCACAGCTGGGTTGGTAGGAACATCTTTCCCCTTAGCTTTCATACTATCAAATATCCAGAAGGGATTTGGAAGGTACATCCCCTTTCAATCTAGATGGTTTTGATAATAAAGATCTGTGCTCTTAATAACAAGCCAACCGAATGTTTTCTAGCCCATGAAGCTGGTGACAAATTGCCATGCTCACTAGAGGTTTTAACTCCAACCCCATCCCTACCTACACTGCTATCCTCTCACCCAATGCTTTCAGTAATCCCTGTGATTTTGCAGCCACTGTGAAATAAGATAGTCACATCTGAAAAAGTACAACCACATCCCAGCACCACCATGAAAACAAAATGCTTCAAGGAAGACAGGAGGGCAGAACAAAAGTGCTTACTGATAAATCAGTGAAAGCCAAGCTTGAAGCTGCCTTTGCTACAAGGAAGGCAAAGAAGAGGTGGAAAAGAAAAATTGTAGTAACAAAAGCATGAAATACAAAGAAGCAGGCTTTGAAGAGATTTGGTGAGAAGACAGCACTGAGGGTGAAAACGAAACTGGAAAGGTTCAGACAGTGATTGTTAATGCCAACTCAGACAGTTCTCTTGGACAAGATGGTGAAAAGGAGTGTGAGGGCAACTAGGCCCCCTCCCAAGCTCATTTTTTTCACAAAGTCACCTGATAAAAATTTTTAGATAGCTATTTTGTTCAGAATGGTCGAAAAATATAATAACTATGTCTTTGAGGATGGTTAATCCCCCGCAGTCCCCAGGGGAAGGACTGAAAGTTATGAACTTTGCCCAATGTTTACATATAGTATTGGTTACTGGGAAATATACAGAAGTTTTCAGGGGGGATTTTCTCTGGTAGTGGGGGGGGGGTCGAGAGTTACGTGGCAGGATCTTTTCATGGAAGAAGTTTTCATGGGGGAAAGTACATGGCTATCAAGGGAGCACCGGGCTTCCCAGCATTATTTAAAAACGATCAAACGATCTGGTAGTGGGGGAGGGGGGTCGGGGGTTATTATTAGTTGCCATTTATAAAAAGGCCTCTTACTTGTTGTCTTAAAAGAAAAATAGGACATACCGAAATAAAGGCAACTAAATTTTTATTTAGTTGCCTTTTATTATTATTATTGCCTTTTATACTAAATTATTATTAGTTGCCATTTATAAAAAGGCCTCTTACCTGTTGTCTTAAAAGAAAACTAGGACATACCAAAATAAAGGCAACTAAATTTTTTTTTTTTCCAAAACTGTCTCTTCATTGGGGCTCCCTCTGCCCTATCTTTATCTCCATTAAGATTTGAGCTGGTCTACGAAAAAAATAATCTAATTTCTTAAGCCAAACTTCTTTAAGTTTGGCCAACTTCTTTAGCCTAAATTTTCTCTAGCCAACTTCTTAAGCCAAATTTTCTCTGTTGTTTTCGTTAAGGTCCCCCTGCTCCAGTCTATATAGACTAAAAGTTGCAAAACAATCAGAGAATAACAATGTTTGGCCCATTTGGGGAGTCAAAACTTGATGGGGAGTGAAAACTTAATTTTGGAAATATTTTCTCCTCTTATATCCGTTTTTCTCAATCCACATGTCGAGTAAATTGCAATTTGATTGGAGGCAAAACAAATTTTGGCCTACTTCCCGGCATCACGAATCAATACAGCCAAATTTGTTGTTCTGTCTTCATTGAAATCCCCACATCCTTTTTTTTATGTTTTGTAAGTTTCATGCCAATCAGGGAAACAAAATGAAAAAAATCCGATATTCTTGCGTCATATATTGAAAAAACTATTTGTTGTCAATCAATAACTTAACACAACACAACAAGCAAACCATCCTGAAGCCTCGGTCCCAACACTCTGCTTGCCTTGATAGCGTAACTTTTAGAAAATTACTAATTTGTATTCAGATATGTGAAACTAAACATATTTGTGCCAATTGACATTTAGTTTAATTAATTCATTTAATTAACATTAAATTGACATGAAATCTAGAATTACGTGGAAATCAGAAATCATTTAGGAATTTTGAGCTTGTTTTGATCTACTTCATAGTTGACCAGTCATGCCACTAGGGATCTCCTTCGTAAATATTATAAAATAACCAAATACATTAAATACTGCAGATCTTTGGCCAATAGAATTGGCCAATTTTGCGCACCGGGCCGAAAAACTGTAATGAAATTCAATCGAACCACAAATATTTGGAGCTAACCAGTTTATAATATCGCCTTATTTTGGGTATACTTTATCTTTCTTTGGTAGCACTTTCTAATTGGTACTACTTCATCGCAGTTGGTAAACAAATAAACTAATCAAAAATGTCAAATTTTCGCTGAGTTCAGTCAAATTTCATAGAAACAGATTCTAGTCAGTACTCAATGTCATGTGGGCACAGGGGTCCAAGTCTGTCGAGCAACAAAAATCCATTAATATATAAGAAAATCTTTGAAAACTATATACAATCGGGAAATTTTGGGGAAAGAGTGCTGAGTGTGGAGGCCCCTTCCAACATTAATTCCAGTTTAAGGTTAAGGAGGTCTCATAGCCGGATTCAAAGAAAGGACAAGAGAATTCTACTTTCGAGCCGATTATTCCTTCTCTTGAGAAAATTTCTACCCAAAGCGGAAAACAATTTGGATAAAATCTCTGTCGTTTTTTAAGACAAGCCGTATCAATGTACGGCGCCGAAAAATGAGAGACGACAGACTTTCGGCAATTGAATCCCATGTCAAATGATTAATCTGGGACAGTGCTACCTGTTGGTATTTTGTTTTAAAGGGGCCTAGCAGGTAGCATTTTCCCAAATTAATTATCTGACATGGGTCGCAAGTATGCAGTCTCCAGTTCCTCCCCTTTTCGGCGCCTTAGAATTGTTCAGCTTCAAAAAATGATGTATCTGAGAAGCCTCTAAAAACAAATTGCGCAAAGTTATCTGCGGATTTGTTGCTGGTGCCATTGCACTACACTTTTTTTGTCTGTTATTTAATTTTTTTTTTAAATTGAAAGCAAGGAGCGACATTAAAACTTAAAACGAACAGAAATTATTCCTTATATGAAAGGGGCTGTCCCCTCCTCAACTCCACGCTCTTTATGCTAAAGTTTGACTCTTTCTCACAACTCTATTTTTTTTAAACAAGAAAAAACTTTAGCGTAAAGAGCAAGGTGCTGAAGTGGGGACAGCCCCTTTCATATACGGAATAATTTCTGTTCGTTTTAAGTTTTAATGTCACTCCGTACTTTCAATTAGAAAAAAACTTGTTTTTTATTTAATTTCTGATCGTTTTTTAAACAATTCTGGGAAATCCGGCGCTTTCTTCATAGCAATGTCCCTTCCCCCATGAAAAAGTCCTCCATGGAAAGATCCTCCCAAGTAGCCCCCCCTACCAGCAAAAATCCCGCCTGAAAACGTCTGTATACTTCCCAATAACAAATACTATATGCAAACAATGGGCAAAGTTCATAACTTGCAGCCCTTCCCCCGGGGACTGTGGGGGATTAAGTCATCCTCAGAGACATAGTTATTGTATTTTTCAACCATGCTGAACAAAATGGCTATCTCAAAATTTTTATCGGGTGACTTTGGGAAAAAATGAGCGTGTGAGGGGGCCTAGTTGCCCTCCATTTTTTTTTTGTCACTTAAAAAGGGCACTAGAACTTTTAATTTCCGTTTGATTGAGCCCTCCCACAGTATTCTAGGGCCACTGGGTCGATACGATCACCCCTGGAAAAAACAACAACAAATAAACACGCATCCGTGGTCTTTCTTCTGGCAAAAAAAAACCACAAAATTCCACATTTTTGCAGATAGGAGCTTGAAACCTCTGAAGTAGGGTTCTCTGATACGCTGAATCTGACGGTGTGACTTTCATTAAGGTTTTGTGATTTTTAGGGGGTGTTTCCCTCTTTTTTCAAAAATAAGGCAAATTTTCTCAGGCACGTTACTTTTGATCGGTAAAACTAAACTAGTTTTACTTATATATTTGAAATCAACATAAAAATCCAATTCTTTTGATGTATCTATTGATATCAAAATTCCATTTTTTAGAGTTTCGGTTACTATTGAGCCGAGTCGCTCCTTACTTACAGTTCGTTACCACGAACTGTTTGAAAAATGAAAAAGAGAGCCAATTCGATGAGGTTTTTAAGTCATTCTCTCTTAAGAAGTAATGTCTTTTTGACATTTGAATTTCGGAAAAAAATTATCGTAGGTTTACCTAAGACGCTTTCAACTTTCTGTGCAAGATTTCTCAAACCGGAAAATTGTGTTTTTGAAATATGAATACTAAAAGAAATATGAATCTATTAGTTGATTAATTCTATTAGTAACACGTATTACAATCGACAGAAAAATACAGAGGAAGAACAATAAAATAAAGGAAAAGCAAAACTGACAAGAAAAATAGCTACAAACAGAGTAAACTGTATAACAACACATCTATTTCCGAAGGTGGGTCCACTCGTGATCCAGAAGCTCTAGTTTTTTCACGTAATTCTAAATTACCTCCTCCACGGCACTCAGAGGCTCAACAATTCCATATTTCGCAACAATATGGCGGTTTCTAAAAAAAAGCGGCATAGGTTTGACTGTGATGTTTCAAAAATGTTGTTTCAAAAATCAATATGTCTCTGTAGGTAGTAAATTACTTAGTAATATGATACTTTTTAGACTGAGAGATGCTGAAGACAAAGCTTTAAGAGAAGAACAGTGCAGTTTTAGAAAAGGTAGAGGATGTGTCGACCAAATTTTCGCTCTTAGGTTAATAATTGAGAAGTGCCTGAGTTGTCATACACCTTTGATCCTCAGTTTTATAGATTATGAGCAAGCGTTCGATTCTGTTGATAGAAGAGCTTTAGCGAAGGTCTTACCCTTGTATGGTATACCAAACAAATACATTAAAGTAATCATTGCTATGTACGAGAATAACACTGCGGGTAGGAAATAAGGTTAGCAGCGGGTTTTGTATTAAATCAGGAGTTAAGCAGGGTTGTGTTCTATCCCCCTTTGTATGGATTATTTTTATGGACTTTGTTTTAAGGAGCACAGGAAAGGCCATGGGAGACCATGGAATCAAATGCGGAAGAAAAAGTCTCCTGGACTTAGATTATGCTGATGATTTAAGAATCCTAGATGAAAGTGTGAGCAATATGGATGAACTTTTGGAAGTTTTGCGAGTTCAGGGTGCTAGAATAGGCTTGAAAATTAATGTTAAGAAGACTAAGTCAATAAGGACTAAGGATAGAAATAAGTGAAGACGAAAAGGTGACGTTGGGTAATGAAAAGATTGATCAGGTGGGCAGCTTCACTTACCTTGGTAGCATTAGTAAAGACGGTGGGAGCAGTGAAGATGTTAAAAGTAGAATAGCCAAGGCTCAGGTTTTTTTTTCACAGTTAAAAAAATTTGGAAGAATAGGAAGATAAGTCTTCAAGCCAAGTTTAGAACATTGGAAGCTACAATGATCACAGTGGTCAAAAATGGCTGTGAAGCATGGGCGCTTCAAAAAGCGGATGAAGATTTGCTAGATGTTTTCCAGAGAAATTGCCTACGAACTGTTCTGGGTACCCGGCTGACTGACCGTATTTCAAACAGTAGGCTGTACAAAAAATATGGTTCAATACCGCTTTCTAGGGCTATAATAAAAAAAGGTTGAGGTGGCTAGGGCACGTTGTGCGGATGAAAGATGACAGATTGCCGAAGATTGTCCTTTTGTTCAACCGTCTAGGGCTAAACGGAAAGCAAGTCGTCCTCGTCTGGGGTGGAAGGATGTCATAAAGAAGGATTTAATGAAAATGAGCAATTTCCTGGGAGGGTGTAAAAAGGGAGGCTTTGAATATATTGGGATTGAGGAGGAGCGTGCTTAGCTGTGTTGGCCTCAAGTGGCTTGGTACTGAGGTGGGTTGCTACTAGTAGTAGTTTCAAAAATGTGTTTAAAATCAATGTTAATTTATTCTCGTTATTTTGACAGTTTTTGAATAAATGGCGGATTAAAAAATAATATACGCTATTTTTGCATTATATAGCTTTTCGATACTTCGGCCATTATATTTTGTAAAAAATATGATTAACCTCGTGGGGCAGAAAACCATTCACGTCGGGCTATATATAGCGCACAGGCATGTCGCTGCTGCTCTACTCCATTTTTTACACAGAGTTCATACAGCGGTCAACAATTATGCTGATTCTGTACAAGCTTCCTTGTCTCCATAATTACGTCTCCCGAGGATATAAAATTGGTCTGATGCCTGGATGGATTCCAACACATCAAAGACTCATGAGTTGCTGAATCAATCAGAGGTCTAAGGACGTCGTCCTCAAGGAGGAAATTATCAAGAGAGTAGACAGATTTTGTTTAAAGGAAAATTATTTTTCTCAGGTCTTTTTTAAGTCATAAATATAACCTGGAGAGGCCAAGATAGTCCTTACTTTAGCCCGATTTGCGGAAGTATGGACGAGAGCATGGGTCAAGTGATGTAACAGTGGGTAGAACTGAATGCATTTAGAGATGAACTCTATGGAAAGTGTGAGTTTAATGAGAGATGGCTGGTGAATGTAATGTTTTGCAAGTATTATAAATTTAGGACGTTTTTTCAGGTTGGCAATGGAGCACAAGAGTAGATTTGTTTGTGTTATGTCTATGTGACAACTATTTAAATGTGATGTCTAATGACAACTATTTAAATGTGAGTTATCCTTTTTGTTTTATATTGCCATGGCCATAGGACTATTAGTGCACTAAAACTTCCTTACTTACTTGTACCATTTCAGATGATTCAAAATAGGATAATAGGACTCCAAGTGAGCGATTGGAGTGGCGGCAACGCCTCATTTTTACAAACACATCTACCATCCTTTCTCTGATGAGATGTCTCTACTTGTACAGCCATGTACTAAGCCAGTGGGGCAAACAGGCATTAACGCGTGTCGGATTACAAGGAGACGCTCCGCACTGAGTACTTAAAGAACAGTTTTATAAGACGCTACACCTCCATTTGGAACGATCTCCCGAGGAAGGTTGTCCGTGAAAGCCAATCTGTTGATTCATTTAAAAAGCTGTGCTAGGGAAAACCTAGGTAAATGGATGACTAGTGGTAAATCCGGCTCTAATTTTTAAGTGGTCTGGCGCCATAATAAAATGTTGCAAAAAAAGCACAAAAAACATATTGGCAGTTATATACAATGAAACAGAACATGATTTTTTTTTGTAATAGAAAAATGGAAGAAAGCACATATATATCCAAGTGCCTGTAAGATGAGGACAGGGATTTCTTCAGCTTTACAAAAAAACAAAAAGATTATACAGATTCTCAATTTGTTTGACTTGAAATCCTCATTTGACTTGAAATCTCACATTTTTAGGGAAAATGTTGTCTGAAAAATTACAAACGAAACTACAGCTAGCCGAAAATTAAAATTCAATGTTCAAGTTTTGCCTTAAAATTTGCCCGATATTTCAGATCTTAAGGAGAAAACTAAAAAAATACAAATATTCCAATAATTAACATGATAAAACTATATCAAACAGTTCGTGGTAACGAACTGTAAGTAAGGAGCGACACGGCTCAATAGTAATCGAAACTCTAAAAAACAGTATTTTGATATCAATAGATATATCCAAAGGATTGGCTAGTTATGCTTATTCCAAATATATAAAACTCATTAAGTATAGTGTTACCCATCAAAAGCTACGCGCCTGAGAAAATTTACATCATTTTTAAAAAAGGGCGAAACACAAAGGGCTAAAAGTCAAGGGATCTTAATGAAAATTACATCCTCAGATTCAGCAAATCCGACAATCCCATTGTAGAAGATTCAAGCTCCCATCTGCAAAAATGTGGAATTTTGTATTTTTTGCCAGAAGAAAAATCACGGATGCGTGTTTGTTTGTTTTTTTCCCCAGGGGTTATTGCATCGAGCTAAAAGTCCTAGAATATCGGTAAAGGGCTCATTCAAACGGAATTTAAAAGTTCTAGTGCCCTTTTTGAGTGACCAAAAACATGGAGGGTAACTAGACCCCCTCCCATCCCCCTTTTTTCTTCAAAGTCGCCAGATCAAGATTCAAAATTTTGAAATAGCTATTTTGTTCAGCATAGCTGAAAGGTCCAGTAACTATGCCTTTGGAGATAACTTGACCCCCCCCCCTCTACAGCCCCTGGGGAAAGGTCCGTAAATCATTAAATTTGCCCATTGTTTACGTATAGTATTTGTCATTGGGAAGTATGCATGCATTTTTCGGGTGGAGAGGGGGTTAAATTTTCTGCTAGGGGGGGGTTTCTACGGAGGGAATTTCCCATGGGAAAGGAAGTTTCCGGGGGTTGAACTCTACAGGGAAAATTTTACACTGGGGTAATTTGCCAGAATTACTCTACAAAACTTTTTTTTTCGTCTTATTTTCCCTTTCCCAACTCAATTTTACCTATGGAGATGTTAATGGGAATTGTCCGGGGGAAATTTTTACCAGGATGGGATTGTCTAGAGTATCTTTTCATAGGAGGGGGGGGTTTCACGAGAGAAATTTGCCATGGAGGAGTTTTCCACGGGATAAATTCTACAGAGGGAATTTTCTACGGGAGCAACTTTCTAATAGATGGCGGGGTATTTACGGGAAAATGTTTCCACAAAGGAGGGGATTTTCGGAATTATATTAAAAACAGTCTTTTCAAATGAAAGTCTTTTCCAAATGAAAGTGTCCTAAGAAAAAAATTTCACCTGGAATTCGTCCGCAAGAAATTTTTTGGGAGAATTTTCCGCTCGAATGGAATTGTCTGGGAGGAACTTTCCTGGGGGGCGGGGATTTTACCAGGGAATAACTTTCCATGGAGAGATTCTCTGTGGAGAGAAGGAATTTTTCGTGGAGGGGGAGCCGGATTTCCCGGCGTTATTTAAAAATGATCATAAATTGAATATATAAAAAAAAATTCCAACTGAAAGTAATGAGCAACATCAAAACTTTAAACGCACTGAATATATTAATTATATGAGGGGGTGCCCCCTTCTCAATATCTCGCTCTTTACGCTAAATTTTGGCTTTTTGTCCCGATTCTTTAAGAATGACTCCTGAAATACAAGGGCCGTTTAATTACAATTATTTTAAAAAACTTTTTCCACAAAATAAGTTTTTCAAAGAAAAGTAAAGAACTCCATTAAACCGAAAATAAGCAAAAATAAAATCAAATAATCTACCAAGATTGAAAGTACCACAAATCAGCATCGATAAATAAATGAAACCCAAAACGAACAGAAATTATAATAAATAACCGAGTCAAACTCAAATCAAGCAGAAATTAACATGAGTAATTCTCAAAACCCCTATGCCTTCCCAAGGCCAGAACAAAATTTGGACTTTACTGAAAAAATGTTTTTTTTTTTACTTTTATAACTTTAATAAATCACATAATATTAACATATTATTTACTAGATATCAGTATATGTATAATAAACTGACAATGCACATTCATTTGTATTTGTAATTTCCAGAAATAATTTTTGTAAGACATAATTTCCGGACCTTTCAACTACGTTGAAAAAAATGGCTATCCCAAAATTTTGATTGGATGTGTTAGGGGAAATGGTGAGCGTGAAAGGGGGGTTACTTGCCATCCAATCAGTTTCGACTATTAAAACGCGTACTAGACATTTCAATTTCCAATTAAATAATTCCTGTTCGAATTTTATACGACAATTTTCTCTATAAAAAAAAACTTATATGCCCCAGGGCATAACTTACAACCCTTGACCTGAGGGCTGTGGGGGGAGTGTCATCCTCAAAAACATAACTTCCAAACTTTTTAACTATGTCGAACAAAATGGCTATCTCAAAATTTTGATTGGATATGTTTGGGGAAATGGTGGGTGGAGAGGGTGTTAATTATCCTTCAATCACTTTCAAATATTAAAAATGGCACAAGCCCTTCTAATTTCCAGTCAAATGGGCCCTTTTTGAAGTTTCTACAGCATCACTATCTATAAAAACCTTATATTACCCAAGGGCACAACTTAAAACCCTGGCCCGGAGGGCTCTGAGGGGTTATCATCCTCAAAGACCTAAAAACTAAACCGTTTAACTACGTTGAACAAAATGGCTATCTAAGCATTTTGACTGGATGTGTTTGGGGAAAAGATGGGCGTGAGAGGGGGGTTAGTTGCCCTCAAATCACTTTCGACTATTAAAAAAGACACTAGCCCTTTGAATTTCGAATCGAATGAGCTCTTTTCCAAGTTTCTACGACAACGCTTTCTATAAAAAAACCTTATATGCCCCCAGGGCATAACTTGCAACCCTTACCCTGAGGGCTGGGGGGGGGGGGGTTGTCATCCTCAAAGATCTAATTTCTAGGACTTTCAACTACGTTGAACAAAACGGCTATTCCAAATTTTGATTGGATGTGTTTGGGTAAAAGGTGGGCGTCAGAGGGGGATTAGCTGCCCTCTAATCACTTTCTACTATGAAAACGGGCACTAGCCCTTTCCATTTCCAATCGAACGAGCCTTTTTTAAGTTTCTACGACAACGCTTTCTATAAAAAAAAAACTTATATGCCCCCAGGGCATAGCTTACAACCCTTACCCCGAGGGCTGCTGGGGAGTGTCCTCCTCAAAAACATAATTTCAATCTGGAAATCAACTACGCTGAACAAAATGGCTATCTCAAAATTTTGATTGGTTGTGTTTGAGAAAATGGTGGGCGTGGAAGGGGTGTTAGTTGTCTTCAAATCCCTTTCAACTATTAAAAAGTGCATAAGCCACTCCAATTTCCAATCGAATGAGCCCTTTTCGAAGTTTCTACGACAACTCCTTCGATACGAAGTGCCCTGGTCTAAGAACAAGACACCAAAAAAAAAAACAATACATTGTGCCAACATCGTTCTTTACTTAGGCAGCGCTATTGCGCTGCCTATGATAATAAGTTTTTTTTTAAGTAAAAAGTTCAGAACAGAATATAATTTCTGTTCGTTTGAAGTTTTGATGTTGCTTCTTACTTTCAGTTGAAACAAACTTGTTTTATTTTATTTAATCTATTAAAAACTGGAAGAAAGTTAACAGAAAAAAATCCAGAAGAAAGTTTTCCAAAGAAAGATAAAGGCTTGCAGTTATAGAGAGAAACCTAAGGTACATTATTGGCCAGGGGTATATCATGCCTTTTATTTTACATAGGAAAGGCCTTGGGTATGGGAAAAGTAGGTCTATGCGCTTACCCCCCGGAGAAGACCCCTCGCGGAAAATAACCCTTCGCAGAAAATTCCCCCCTGAAATTCGCTACAAAAAATACCCCCCACGGCAGATTTTCCCCGGCAATTCCCCCCCCCCGCCCCTCGATGGAAAATACCCTGCTTTCTATAAAAAAAACTTATATGCCCCCAGGGCGTAACTTACAACCCTTGCCCTGAGGGCTGTAGGGAGTGTCCTCCTCAAAAACATAATTTCAATCTGGAAATCAACTACGCTGAACAAAATGGCTATCTCAAAATTTCGATTGGTTGTGTTTGGGGAAATTGTGGGCGTGGACGAGGTGTTAGCTGCCTTCCAATCACTTTCGACTATTAAAAAGGGCATGAGCCACTCCAATTTCCAATCGAATGAGCTCTTTTCGAAGTTTCTACGACAACTCCTGTAGCGATGGAATTTTCATGTGTGCCAATATAAATGTGGCTATAAAAGAAAGGGACTGGGCTTAATTACGGTAATAAATATCGACCGCGTCAAATCTAATATTGTACTTTAAAACAGTGAACTTACACCTTATAAGTTCTCCGATAGCGCCGCTTATAGCGCCAAAGATTGTGCCATCGAGCCCTGCGCCACAACGATGGGGAGTGAAGTAAATTTATAACCGCGCCACCCTCAATTATTGAGGGAAAATAATAAGTGTAGCCATATAAATGTGACCTCTTTTCTTCGAGCGATCTGAAGATCAGATTCCCTGGGAACGTGCCTTTGGAGACATGCGAACTAATTAGCTATCATTAGGCTAGATACGGACATATAAAATGAAATAAACACAGGTAAAAAGCAATGGACTTATTGAGACTTACATATTTAGGTGAACAGCAATGAGTCACTTCAAATGACAATAACGGTGACTGAGATACAACAATCAAAGAATTGCAAAGATCGTACGCCGAAATAATTCTATCTAAGTGGTCCTGATTCTGAATTACGAATCCTTTCAAAAATCAATTTTACCCCACTATCAAACGCAGTTCTCTCGTCCTGCGCTGTAAGGACTTGTTTCGTAATTGGCTCAAGTGGCCCAAGGATGCGAACCCTTCGTCCAATAATACGTCTTAAATATTTTTGATGATTCAAACGTTCACACGGTTCTTATCATTTAAACTTCCTGCGAAAGTGACTGCACTTTTTCTCTTTGCTGATTAAGGACTTTTCATTTTTGAAACTAGACTTAGCTTAATTATAGGAAGTCGGAATTATCTTTAGAAGGAAGGAACTTTATTTTGGTATTTTAAATATATCGCATTTTGCTCACAGTACATATTACCCTTCCCATCAATTAATGACGTCCCGTCATTAGTATTTGCTTACCTTTGGGCTTTTAAAATGTTCGTAACTTATTAACTATTTCTTCTACATAATTATTTTATATTTATGTTATGGCTTAATCAGGAGTGCTAAAAATTTTCTCTATTACTTTTTTTTCCTACCTCCCCATCTAAAATTCATCTACCGGACTAAGATTATTCATGGTTCTAGGCTAGCTACTATACTAAAGATTTTTTTCTTCTACATCTAACACTGATTACTTTTACATTTCCAACAAGGTTGGGGCTATTCTACCTTCACATTTTTTTTAATTCACTTTTTACAAGGTTTTTTTTTTTATTTTGCTGTCTATATGGCACACTACTTTCTATCTACGCTACATTAAATGAATAACATGATAATACTACACCTAATTCTACTTGAACATCTAGCGGTACATAAATGAAGGATTTATAACACACAATATTATGTGTACCATTTTCACTGGTGACAAAAACACTTTCACTTGGACTGTTTGTTATGTAATATCAACATTAAATTATCAAAATTGTTAAGTTGTCAGATATGAGTTCAAACCTATTTTACCACTATACGTGTCTCTTTACGCACTCACTCCTCCTGTTGCGAATTATGGTTCTTCACTAGTATCGTATTATTGAAACAAAGTTTTAAAATATTCATATGTAGTTTCCTAACAGATTAGTTCGAGTATGGTTACGTTCATCTTGGACGAAGTGATATCTCCAAATATCAAACTGGAAATGATACTTTTGGTTACAGGTGTGTGGAATTTTGCCATTAAATTTCATTTTCACCTGTTGTTTTTGGATAGTTCATAGGGTGCCTTATTGTTAAGGGTTTGAGCAGTGGGAATGCGTTGATGACAGAAGGGTTGACTATCCCATATTATTTCACTCTTGGGTTGTCTTTAATCACATAGAGAATGTGTTTCTCGTGTAAAATTTTTCCTTCACGCACTTAGAGATTTTAGTTCATAAAAATGTTCGTGCGTGGCTTGTACCCATTAGCTTTTATGGGGACTCCTTGGTGAATCATAGGGGAACTGATGTTTGAATTTGGAATGGGTCAACATCAAACTTTAGTGACTTCTTCAGCATATTGTGTTTAACTTTTGGGAGGAGTACATTGTCACTCAGGGGTTATTCAATGGGATTATTTTGGTTTCTATGATTCAATGGTTTGTTTCCAAGTCCTTATTTCAAAACTTATCTCGTAACATTAACGGTAATATCTGTAAAGTCTATGTAATCTCTTAATGGAGAAAGGGTCGAAGGGGATTTAACATGTGAATCGTCGACATGTAGAAATTCAGCTGGATCATTTACATCTTATGCTAGATAACGGGATTCTCGGGGTTGTTATATTTATAGTTCTATAAAACAGTAGATACTGAGATTTGTTACCTGATACATAATACGATCTGTGATTGAGGCAAATTATTCTTCGTCAAACGATCATCGTTTCCTTGATCAAAGGGTATCCGTAATTTTCATTGGCGAAGTTTGGTCGAGAGTTTCTTGGGGTTTATGGCGAGTACTCTTCGTTGGTCGAGATGTGATGAAAATAGGTGCTACTGGGCTATACTTGCACTGGTCTATGCATTGTCCTGATTAGTGAATGGTACGCTGTTCCAATTCCTGAAATAAAATAACTCGGCAGAATCACACGTTCTTTAAAACGAGTAGTCATAATACAAATAGGTCATGTATCGACTGGGTACATGGATTTTTACGCTACAAGACAGAGTTAAATAAATACACTAATATTAGTACACAAAACTAAATTTTTATCGTGTTCAACACTCCTTCAACACTCAGTTAATTTCATATTAGATTTAAAATAATCATTTAAACAGAGTTTATGCTACATGATTAATTTTTGAGGTCTAATTTTACAACATATTTCATGCCTGGATTGTTCACGCACGTCCGTGTTGTTTAAGAAACGCATGATGCAGCGTCATAACCACTCGGTTTAACGGAAAGAACCTTACATTGAGGGAAGAAGACATAACAAGGACCAGTTGAGATCTCTATACCCACTCGTTTTCTAATGTTTTCCCTTTTTCTTGGCTTAGACGTTCTCATGGGGTTCCGGGTTTAACTTCTGAATTTCAGCTGTTGCCCCGTGTTCTTCTCTTGGTTTTCGTCTTCTTAGTCTTAGGATTTTTCAGTAATTAAAATTCAATAGGGTTCTTATGGTCAGGGAGGTCGCGAATACGAAACATACGGCCAATAGTATGTTCCACCAGAAATTGGTTGAGAACAATCCGTATCTATTATCCACATACGTTAATCTCTGGTCTTCATTTGTAAATAGGGGAATTTGCAAATCTAATGCTTCTCTTATTTTTGTAAGCCTTATTATCCCTATTTTTTTTTCTATTTTTGACCATATCGAGGTTTTTATTTCCTCGTTTTCTATATTGGGAATAGTGTACGACAGGTTAATCGCCGTGACGTTATTTATTTTGGGACTTATTATCTTTGTGCTCGTGGTAATTAACGGCGTTCGAACGGTTAACTCTTTAGTTACGAGTCGACACCCTTGTCTTATGATTATAGTACCCACACTTTTTAATAGTAATTTTTTTTTGTAATTTGGGTCTATTCTTTCTCTATTACTGTAACAAGACAAAGTTCCGACAGTTTCTCTTGGAACAGAGAATAACCAAAGATCATTTCTAAGGTGTATGAATATTTATCGCTTAGTACTTCCTATCACGGCTTCGCATGAATTCGGTGTTTCTTCCTGTTGGGTGTCTTTCAAAAATATATCTAACATACAGGATCCAGACTTGACATTATAAATAGGTACCGTAAGTTGACATACAAAGTTTTTGAATAGTACGCACTCTTTTAAATCTTGTGGGTCGGCTAGGGCGTATTTTCGTCTATCTTGATCAATAAGTAAATGCTTTGCTTCAGACATGACAGTCATAAATGAATTCGTCTTCTTTATGTTAGTAGGGAAGGTCAAGATTTGGTCAAAGTCGTAAGCGGATTATTGGTTTCTCAATAGCCTTGTTACCACTATAGATAACTGTTCGTTTATTTCCTTGACATGGACTTTTGATTTAGTATAATAAAGGAATAAGTTTGATACTTCTGGCTCTACGGGTAAATGCAAACCAAACGTTAGGTGCGTTTTTATTTGGTCTAACATATTTTTTAGGCTAGAAGGATCTACTAGGTCGTAGGACAAAGTTCCTCCCGTGAGGGCAAACAATGCGAACACGAACGGGCTGACATCTGTCGCCAAATTTGGTAATGACATGGTAATTGTATTGAGTGATACCATGGTAAGGCTCACGTCTATCACCACGCGGTCCACTTCGTTCCTTAAATAATTCATTAAGTTTATAGTTTTTGAGATTCTCTTATATATCATTTCAATTTTATCTCTCTGGTAATTTGACACACTGGCTTGTATCTCCTGAACGTGAAAAGTTACGTTCATGACATCATTCAACTTTCTTACACTTTCCCTTAGGCTGTTTAGGTCTTCCTCTGTCGTTAAACTGAAAAGGTGGGAGGCGAGTTCTCCGATTATAGGAATTGTGCCTGTAGATCTACGGTATTGATTTCTTTGAAAGAATACTTTGAAAATCTTTTTGGTGCTTTGTTTTATTTTTTGTATTTCAGTTGTAAATGCTTCAAATAAGGCTTGTAATCTTTGTCTATATAGTATTAATTAGGATTGATGAGTTGAAATTTTTTAGGCACTTTTCTCATTCATATTGGGTAATGGTTGTTCGTCTATCATTGCGTAATTTCTATCGTAAGGTTTTCCTTTCCTTGTAGTCAGTAATTTAGGGTTTTGTATCGATTTTGTTTTAGAAACTTTTTTCGCTAAGTATTCCATATTATCTGCCAGTCTTTTCCCTCTGTCTTCCTCAGTGCTTGTTCCAAGTGCCATATCAATTCCTGTCCTTTTCTCATCAAGGGCATCTATTACGAATTTTTATTTTTGTCTGGGTACAACTGAAGTTGGAAACTCTTCATTATCTTTATTATGCATTATTTTACTGGCCTGTATTCCTTTGTTCGATCTAAGGTATTGAAATATCGATTCCTTGAGTTCATTCGTGTTTTTTTCTAATCTTGTTACTTATCGGAACAAGGTCTCGAAAGGTTTGGGGTCCAATTTCATAAAGATGTTCCATGCATTACGGCTAACTAGCAGCAAATATTCAGGCTTTAATATTACTCCATGTTTTACAATATCTTGGGCCACTGCGTGAACAACGAGGATTAGGATGATATTCTTAGGCCCCATCTTATTTTTTGCTTCTAAAATTAATTTATCCTTAATTGTACCCATTTTTTGAAAAATTCTTTTGTTTACTGCTTTGTTATTATATTTTTTTTTTAAAAGTAAATTTAATTTTTAATTAGGTTATTTCTTATTATGTAATCATTTTGTGGCATTGGCCAAAGAAAACTGATTTGTAGACGTAAAATAGAATAAATATTTTTATGATTAGATAGGCTCGGAAGTAAAGCTAAGGCTTCCGAGCTTAATTCTTGTCGTGACATACCTCTATGACTGGTTGAGGTATAACTTTAAAGCGTTGCTAATAATCGCTATACGATTTAATTTTATATTACATTTCTCGAGTAATAAACACATGAATAGGTAAACGTGCAGCACATAATTACACTGGTATCCTATTTTTTGGGTGAGCCTAAAATAATTATAATCTGCGCTAAGACAAAATAGTTTATATATATGAGGTTAATTTCTTCCACAGTTACTTACTAATAGGTAGTTTTGAGTTTAGAATCTTCTCTTAATTTTGTTGTTACTATTTTTTATAGGTGTCTCTTTTTCTTTGGTAAGTTTTCATACGTCTCAGGAATAATTTACTACCAAGGGATTTGTATTCTTCAGATTCAGGGTCAAATAAAAATTGTTTGTAATATTGAATTTCCGCTAAGGGATGATGTATGCCTTCATATTTGACACATTGGGGATTTTTTTCAAGGTTATAGCAAATTTTAGGGGGTCTGCACTTATCGAGGAGTAATAAGTCTGTTTGAGTAGTTCCCTTGCAATTGAAATACTTGATATTGAGATTCTTTTGTAGGCGTCTTATCAATAATTGTAAACAGCCAAGTTGTTTTGCGCTTCTTCTCCTATATTTTTTTTTGACCACTCCTCTAGCCGGACGATACTTGGGGGAATTTGAAAGTGCTAGACCATACTTATAAGTGTGGGGTGGATACCCTTTAAGGTTGTAGGTTAATTTCCATTCTTTCTCATATATTTGATGTCCTTCTTCGTCCACGACCGACGTGGCTGCCGAATATATAATGTTTTCCTTCGCGTTCATTATGCTAATGAACTCCGTATCAATTATCGCCTTTCGAGTAGGTTTTGATTCCATTGTCATGATCTGAAAATGCTCACAGTTAGGACCTGGGTCGATTTTTCATAGAAAATATGAGGGCGAGCACCAAAACCCAGCAAATTAAACGCTGCGTGGGATTAATAAAAACCCACGCAGATTAAATTAAACTACGTTTAATTTAAACGTGGGTTTAAATTAAAACCAGCAAATTAAACGCAGCAAATTAAGCTCCTCCCGAGGCTTCCCACAAAACGTGGTCCATCTATTTAGATTTGATTACACAAATTAATACTGAGTAGGGGATTGCTTCCATAGTTCTCATCGATCCTATACGTGTCGTTCCAATGACCAAGTATAACAACAACACATATAGAATCGATGATATTGACTTTGAAAACACGGTCGGTAGGGGAGACCGAACCTCCCCTCCCCATAATATAAGTTCCGTTATTTATCTCAATAACTGGGTACATTATAGGTTGTCCAACTGATTAATTCACATTTATAGGGGTATGGTTGATTTTCGTAAGGTAGGATTTTCGTAACCTAGTTGGCAGAATGAGCCACAAAGGTCCTAAAAATACTATTTGTCACCATCGGTCGACCACGAGCTTTTCAACTTGGGCCTTTCTCCCTGATCGCTGACGTTTTGACATCACTTGTATTATATATTTTTTTTCATTAATATTGACTTGGTTAACTTTGCTTGCACACTGTTAAATTTATTATGGTGGATCATAAATTGATTTTCATAAGGGATCTGAAATTGATCTTTACATTAATTAGGGATATTTCCATCTGTCAGGTTTTTTAACCGTGCTGCCTGACTGGGTCGTTATTTTCTCCTCTGTTTCTTGCGGTTTTTTCTTTTTCGGTTTTTCTAGCGAAATAAGGTCGAACTTTTTGTACTGTTTTTCAAAAATTCTTGCCCTTTTAATTTCGTGTGTTTCCCGTGTGCGGCTGCTGAGGTCGGTCTTGATTTTCCTATTTCTTTAGCTACTATATGGTCTGATTCGCCTTCAGACTCTTCGGAACTGGTTTCCGACGAATCCGGATTAGAACTTTTAGAGGTGGCACTTTTTGAGGTGTCACCTGCCCTTCCTTCGTAAATTTCTACTCCTCTGGAAGTAAAAGGTTTATTCTCTAAATCCTCGCCTAGAGTTTTCAACCCGGTAGATTTGAAAGATTCTTGCGAGCTTTGGGAGGAATTAATAGTTTTTGCGGGGTTCCTCCACTGTTTGAATGTCATGTCTTCAGGGGGATGGGGCATTTTTTGCACTAGGTTTTCCCTCCATGAAGTCCACTGTTTAGGCTTGACCTTGGACACAGTTATATCATGATATTTTCCTTGCTGGTCATCCTTGGGAGTTTTATTCTCGGGCAATGTACTCTGACTCGTTTTTATGGGGAAATTAATTAAATCCATAGCTTCTCGTAGGTTTATTTTAGTTGAATCTTTGGGTGGAGTTCTCTTTAACATCCGGCCGGGGGTTTCTACTGATCTGTTTAAGTCTTCCTGTAAAGTCAGGAGTCTATTTAGAGGTAGTAAAGGAAAAGTAGAGTCAGCTTGAACTCTTTTGAGGGGATAAGGGGTTAAAATTTCATCGGAGGACAATGGGATTTTTGGAGATATTGCATAATCTAATTCTCCGACGCTCTCTAGTGATGAACTTTTTGAGCTTTTTGGCATTTTTATTCTTATTGGTATTAGGGTTTTTTCCTTTGGAATAACTATATTTTTCATATCTAAAAATTCTTCAAAATTTTCATCATCACCTTCTTTCTCGACATAGTCTTCCTTGAAATTAACTGGTCTTAGGTCTACCAATATTGACTTATGTGGCTTATTTTCGGCATCTGAAGACTCAATAGATTAGAGGTAAGATACCCATCACTCTGGAATTTTGGCTATTTTTATTCGGCTAACGTGTGCCTTGTAAGTTCTTCCATTATCGGGATTTTCCATTTTAAAAGTATAATCGTTATCGTACTTTTTGACTATTCTGTACGGTCCAGAATATATGTTGGAAAGTTTTTTTTCCTTCTGTTTTTGCCTCGTTCTTTAGGTAGACGCAGTGTCCTACTTTGAAATCTATACTCCCCTTGACTTTGGGTTGGTTTCTTAGCTCTTGGTTTCTTTTACATTTTTCCAACTCTTGCCTAACTATTTTATAAGTTTTCCTCATCCTATTTATGAATTCTTGTTCGTAATCTTCCGAGCTATTATAATACTGCCGAGATTCAATAATCTCATTATACGGGATTCTAAAATCACGACCAAAAAGTAAATAAAATGGATTGTCTTTGGTTGTTTCTGAATAAGCAGTGTTGATTACGTTAGTTAAGTAAGGTAAGAATTGATCCCAGTCGCTCCGATTGTCTTTTGTATAAATACTTAATACGTTCAAGAAAATTTTATGCCTATTTTCTATTTTACAATTAGCTTGTGGGTGGTACGGAGCTGTCACCATTTTCTCTATATTAAGAAAACTCATTAAGTCTTTTGTTACCTTTGAAACAAAATTACCTCCGTTGTCACTCAAAATTTTATTAGGAACGCCAAATTTCAAAAATAATTTCGCTAACTCCTTACTGGTAGCATAAGCACCTTGATTTTTCAATGTTTTTGCAAAATTAAATCCTGAAAATGGTCTATGACTGAAGGAATGCAATCATGAACTCGGCTGTAAACAGGGAAGGCTCTACTTGGCTTATATAAGTGAAATGAGAAGGTATCAAATTTGTACATTGCTACTAGAATTTTCCTCAGTGGTGGATTTGGATGAGCTGGGGGGGATTTTTCTTAAGTTACACGCTTCGCATGTACTTACAAATTCTTTACGTTTTGTCATTGCCGACGGCACGTAAAAATATCGTTTTAATTTATGGAACGTTTTCAATGCTCCTAAGTGTCCACCTGTATCTGAATGAAAATATTCTAGTGCAGGCACTATTAAGTTTTGTGGTAATACAGGTATTATTGAGGATTGGTTTCTCTTTGTCTAAGCCATCACGATTCTACATAGTATTTCTTCTTCAAAAGCATAGTAAAAATTATCTATCTCTTTTCTAAGAGTTTTGAATTTATCCGGTAACGCATCGTCATTCACAAAATAATTAATAAGCGCCGAACATATTTCGTCTTTTTTGCTTTCTTTTTATATTTTCTAACGACAAGGTACAATAGTTAACCCTATTTTCCTTTACCGTGTGCTTGACTTTGTTTTTCTTACGTCCATTTTTGCTCTTAGCATTGATAGCGTTAACTTCATTTTCCTCAGTTTCCGACGGAATATTTTCTGGGTATCTACTCAAAAAGTCAAAAGCTGCATTTTGTTTACCTTTTAAATGTTCAAATTCGTAATCTAGGTCTTGGATTTTCATAATCCATCTAACTAGAAAGCCCGTGGGGTTTTTAAATGTGCGCAAGTACTGCAAACTTTTATGATCTGATCGTAGTATAAATTTTCTACAAATTAAATAGTGTCTAAATTTGTCCAAGTGGTGGATTATAGATAATAATTCTAAGTTTGTGGTGGAATAACTACTTTCGCCCTTTAATAACGATCTACTCGAATAGCATATAACTTTTTCTATTTTTTTTTATTAGAAGGTCCTTTTAAAGGATCAGGGTTTCCCATGGGAATTATTTGTGAAAGAATAGCCCCAACGCCTTTTGAACTAGCATCGGTTGTGACCACGAATCCTCCGTTTTTGAAATCAGGAAGTGATAAAATTGGTTCAGAAGTGAGCACCTTTTTGAGACGGTCTAGGGAAGTTTGAGCTTCCTGGGACCAGGTAACCTTATGGGAGTTCCCTTTAGTTAATTCCGTGAGTGGCTTCGCAATTTGGGCGTAATTGCGTACGAATTTTCTAAAGTAGCCAGTAAGTCCTAAAATTCCTCTTATCTCTTTCATAGTTCTGAGGAGTTTGAGGTTTTCAACACATTTTATTTTATCCGGGTCTAGGGATATATTTCCTTGTGTCACAACTACCCCTCAAAATTTAATTTTAGATTGAAATAAATTTACTTTCGCAGGCCGGCATTTCAAATTACCCTGTCTGAACTTCTCGAACACCTTAGCTAATGTTGCTAAGTGTTGTTCAGTGTTTTCTCTCACGCATATGACGTCATCGAAAAATGAATGATATTCTTTAATCCTCTTAACAGGTGTAATAGGGGTCTACATAGCGTGCTTGAACTTGTTTTAAGTCCAAATAGTACCCTTAAGTATTCATATGAACCACATTCAGGTGCTGAAAATGCAGTTTTATGGACATCTTTTTCGGCTATTTTCACTTGATGGTAGCCTTGGGTAAGGTCCAAAGAAGTAAAAATTTTGTTTTGCTTGAAATTGAGTCATGAATTTCATCTATTCTTGGTAGAGGAAATTTATTACTAACTACTTGTTTGTTGAGGGCTCTATAATCTACTACGAGTCTTAGATCACCATTCTTTTTTTGTACTAAGATCACCGGTGCACTATACGGACTTATACTGGGGCGTATAATTTAATTTTTTTCTAATTCATGGATTTTTTTTAACCATTCTTTGTGCTTATATGGCACACGATATGGCTGTTTTGCTACGGGATTACCAGTCGTTAAAATTTAGTGTTCATAAAAAGGTATAAGCCCGATGTCATCTTAAGATGCAGAGAATACATACTTAAAATTACAAAATAATTAGCATAATTTTTTCTTAAGTTCCATATCCATAATATGATCCATATTAAATTTGTTTAAAAATTGTGATTTAGTTAGAGTATATTTGTTATTTAAAGTTTTAATTCCGTTAACTAGTTTTCTTTTAGAATTTTCCCATGTATTTAAATCATTATCTGATAAAACTTGGATTTGAACTAAACACGCCCCCTTTTTAATTGTAATTGTATCATTTTTATGATTATTGGTTACCCTAATAAAACTTTCTTATTTGTTGTCAGATATGATCTGTTTTTCACATAACAGATTCTCGAGTGTTTCAGAAGGGGTCGCAAACCATATTTCTGATTTGCTAACCACTAGCTCTATCATCTATGATATTTGAATTTTTTGCATCGTTTTGGGAGGGACTTTTGTTTGCCTTATCGCGAATCCGTAATATTTCTCTTTATTTTCATTGTTTATTAGATTCATACTGGTGCTATTTTGCGCCATTGCGGCATCTTGCGGCGTCACGTTGGATTTCACTATGTTTTTCCATAATTCTGCTATTTTCTTGATTTCGTTTGACCTGTACTGTCGCATATATCCTATTTTTATTTTCGCAGATTCAATTATTTTATTATTTAAATTTACTTCATCTCTGCAATGTCTTTCAGAATAATTGGACAAGTTTCTGATTATTCCTTTTCCTCCTTGCGAGACATGAGGTTCAAAAGATTGCGACATTATACCGTCAGAAATTTTGTTTACTGTTACGTTGTCTTCGTAACCTCTGTTACGATTTCTTAAGGTAGAAATTTCTTCCCCCACCTTAGCCGGGTAGACAAGCCTCTCATTTGCTACGTCTAATAGTACTCTATTGGACCTTAAAAAATTTGCGCCTATGATTGCTTCATACGGAAAGTTATCGCATATTACAAGATTTGTCTGGAAGATCCCATTGTCCCTTTTTACGTGTCGGCAATTTGAACCTTTCGCGTTCAATTTATGCCCTTTCCCGCTAGTTAGACTGGGATTATTGGGGTTCCTCTTTCGCCGAATATGAAAAGTCAACATATTAAATACGCAAAAGTTTATGATATTAATCGTTGCACCAGAGTCAAACAAAGCCTTAAAATAAATATTTTCTAAACAAACATCATTAAACATAGGTAACTTGTTATTAACATCACTACAAGACGGCACTATCAGCGTTTTGGACGTATTATGTATTTTGGGCACCCTCTGGGTCCAATTTATATTTCTGAGGGGCCTGAAACGTTTCCCTTAGGATTTATTTCATCTGTCGGTGCTTGTAATAGATATTCAGACATATGAGATTCCGTAGGAATATCTAATTGATTTACATCTGTCTGCCTTCGCCATATATTATTATGGTAACTTGGGTGTCTTGTGTCAGTGCCGCTTACTGGCGCTGACTGCCAATGCCGTTGGGTTGCAAAATTTTAATGTCCCATCGGCAAATTTTCGTAATTTCTATATAGCATTCTCGCATTGTATTGGCTTTGGCGATTAATTGAGTTTTAAAATCAGAAACTAATTTGTCTACTGGGGGGAGGGTTGTACAAGTTTTGTTGATGCGTGTTTTAAGATAATAATTGGCGTAATCTTCCCTGGCTATAGCCTAGTTCATAACCGGTTCTAAAGTTTGTTCTTCCGAACAAATGGTTGCCATAATTTTGCATATTACCGACAGCAATTATTGGTATACAATTGGGGACAAAACGGCACTCTCTCGCGATATGCCCAACACGATTACAAATATAGTACCTTATTATTGCAGGGTTATTTCCGTAATTATATTGTTTGACAGGCTGAAAACGTACTGTTTTCTGCCTAGCGGGTTCTTGCGTTTTATTTCTTTGTTGCACTTGGGAGTTATCCCTTGAAAAGAAATTGGGAGACGCCTGATCGCCCTTGAAGATTAGGTTCGCGTTTGAATCGCCTAGGCTATTTATTTTTGCTTTACTGTGATTAGCGACCATCGTATCAACTTCGATCAATCGCTCTACCTCCTGAACTGCAAGATCCAACGTCTGAATATTTTTGGATATTACCACTCTATATAGTTTTGGGGGTAGCCGTTGCAAAAAGATATTTAGTATGACTTTTTCATACAGTTCTCCTGAACCTCTTCCATATTTTGCCTCTACCGAAATGCGTATATTATCAAGATATTCTCTTATATTTTGTGAATAGTCAAAGCTCACCATTCCGTGTTTTAATTTATTTATGGAACTGGTTTCGATAAATCTATATTTAAATGCTTTTAACAATTTATCAACCGTATTTATTGGCAAGTTGGCGTTATTGCCTATGGTATGTTCAATCTGTTTTAGATAGGTTAAGGCCTGGCCTTTTAATCGTAGTAGGAGCATGTCGACTAACGCTTCTAGCTCTGTTTTTGTTAGTTGTACAAACTGGGCCAATTGGATATTGAATTCATCAATATCTGATTGACCATTGTACTCTGGGATAGACTTCGCTATTTCTATATTTTTCGCGACTAACTTCTGCACTATTAATAAGTCATTAAGGTCGTCCGCCATTTTTTTTGAATCAATTCAAAATAAATTTATTTTTTCACTTAACCTATTTTGGAGGAGGCTATTATCTCCTATGAGATGTCTAAAGGGTTTCCCTGTAGTAGCTTAGCGGCAATAGGCCTAATCACTTTTCTTATATGTCTGTATCTCTCCAATAATTAAATTTAAATTAAAAAGTTTATAGCCTAATTAGTTCGCAAGTTTTCCTCCAATTTCCGACCGTGCCATTTGTAGTGATGGAATTTTCATGTGTGCCTATATAAATGTGGCTATAAAAGAAAGGGACTGGGCTTGATTGCGGTAATAAATATCAACCGCGTCAAATCTAATATCGTACTTTAAAACCGTGAATTTACACCTTATAAGTTCTCCGATAGCGCCGCTTATAGCGCCAAAGATTGTGCCATCGAGCCCTACGCCACAACAATGGGGAGTGAAGTAAATTTATAACCGCGCCACCCTCAATTATTTGAGAGAAAATAACAAGTGTAACAATATAAATGTGACCTCTTTACTACGAGCGATCTGAAGATCAGATTCCCTGGGAACGCCCTTGGAGATATACGATCTAATTAGCTATCATTAGGCTAGATACGGACATATAAAATGAAATAAACACAGGTAAAAAGCAATGGATTTATTGAGACTTACATATTTAGGTGAGCAGCAACGAGTCACTTCAAATGACAATAACGGTGACTGAGATACAACAATCAAAGAATTGTAAAGATCGTACGTCGGAATAATTCTATCTAAGTGGGCCTGACTCTGAATTACGAATCCTTTCAAAAAGCAATTTTACCCCACTACCAAACGCAGTTCTTTCGTCCTGCGCTGTAAGGACTGGCTCACAATTGGCTCAAGTGGCCCAAGGATGCGAACCCTTCGTCCAATAATACGTCTTAAATATTTTTGATGATTTAGACGTTCACACGGTTCTTATCGTTTAAACTTCCTGCGAAAGTGACTGCACTTTTTCTCTTTGCTGATTAAGGACTTTTCATTTTTGAAACTAGACTTAGCTTAATTATAGGAAGTCGGAATTATCTTTAGAAGGAAGGAACTTTATTTTGGTATTTTAAATATATCGCATTTTGCTCACAGCACACTCCTTCGATACGACATGCCCTGGTATAAGACCAAGAAACCAAAAAAAACAAAAAAAACAATACATTGTGCCAACATCGTCCTTTACTTAGGCAGCGCTATTGCGCTGCCTATGATAATAAGTTTTTTTTGCAAGTAAAAGTTCAGAACAGAATATAATTTCTGTTCGTTTTAAGTTTTGATGCTGCTTCTTACTTTCAGTTGAAACAAACTTGTTTTATTTTATTTAATCTATTAAAACTGGAAAAAAGTTAACAGAAAAAAATCCAGAAGAAAGTTTTCCAAAGAAAGATAAAGGCTTGCAGTTATAGAGAGAAACCTAAGGTACATTATTGGCCAGGGGCATATCATGCCTTTTATTTTACATAGGAAAGGCCTTGGGTATGGGAAAAGTAGGTCTATGTGTTTACCCCCCGGAAAATACCCCTCGCGGAAAATACCCCCTGGAAAATAACCCTTCGCAGAAAATTCCCCCCTGAAATTCGCTACAAAAAATACCCCCCACGGCAGATTTTCCTCGGTAATTCCCCCACCCCCTCGATGGGAAATTCCCCTCAAAACAAAAGGGCCAGATATCAAAATCAGTTTTAGGACAGGGGCTGGTTGGTCTCCAATCACTATCGACTTATAAAAAAAGGACTAGACCTCTCAATTTCTGGTCCAATGAGCATCCTCCGGAGTTTCAACGACAATAAGGTAGAGGTGGGGAAGGAAAAGGGGCAGCCCTCCTCCTATAGAGAATAATTTCTGTTAATTTTGAGGTTTAATGCTACTTTTTACTCTAATAATTACAGCGTAGACCAGAAATATTCCCAAAAATCCAGAGGGCTTAAATATCAAATTCTATTTGTTTTTCCTGAAGAAAAAACAAAAGTCCTGGATACGGCTTTCGGGGCATTATATATTAATTTCTATCTCCTCCCTCCCCTCGTCTCTCCCTTAGGACTAATTCTGTATTTATCCAAATTAAATAAAACTTACAATAAGTTTCCCCCACGGTTGAACGTATCAAAACAAGGGTCCTAGAAGATTTTTAGACGGCTCATTCGAACAAAACTTAAAAGTCCAAGTGCCTTTTAAGTGACAAAACAGAATGGAGGGCAACTAGCCCCTTTCCCCTGCCCTCTTTACCCCAGTGAAATCCGAATGAAATTCTGAGATAGTCATTTGGTTCATCATAATTGAAAGGTCCAATAAATATGCCTTTTGGGATGACAAGAACCCCCCCCCCATAGCCCTTAGGGAAAGGGCTGTAAGTTTTGTAATTTTTCCATTGCATACATGTAGTATTTGTTATTGGGAAACATATGGACGTTTTTTTTAGAGTTCTAGTCCTTTTTTTGCACGTCGAAAGTGATTGGAGACCAACCAACCCCTATCCTAAAACTGTTTTTGATATCTGGTCCTTTTGTTACCTCTTAGGACATCGGATCGACATTTTGAGGCACCTATTTTGTACTTTCTCTTCGGCTCCTCAATTTTGCGTGGGGCGGGGAGTTTTCCATGGGGGAATTATCGGGAGTGGGTCCAGATGAGGGGGTATTTTCTGGCGGGAGTATTTTTTGGGGGGACGGGGGAGTATTTTTCGTGGGATTTCTTTTCCTTGGGGTTATTTTCCGGAGAGGGAGAGGGTAATGCCGGCCGGCAGGGAAAGCCTTGGGTATAGGGAAGGCTTGGGTATAAGGAACTTGCCGCAGGGCCAGGTGTTTTCTATCTCAGCTATCATCTGAAATTCAGATGTCAAGTGAGGTTGGGTATAAGGAAAGACTTGAGGAAAAAACAATAAAACGCAGAGCTATAATTTCTTTTTCTTGTTTTATTCCTGATAACAAGAAAAAGAAATTTTTTATTTTGAAACTTGAAAAAGAAACTTGCCTCATATTTTGTTATTAAGCGGTACTAACATATTTTGAAACATATTAGTCTAATTAATCTACAATGCAATCAAATTTCATCAATATTTCCTACCTATAATATATTTAAGACTGATGTAGACGCTTATACCGCAGGATGATGTAAAAAAGAAACAATTTCAGTTACATAATTAAAGATAATAAGAGATTCTTACGCAATATTCCCATTGCAACCCTCTGGTTAAACCGGACAATCAGGGTTGTTATACCGTTTTTTAAAAATGCATCATATGAGTGACCAAAATGCATAAAATGAACAGATGACCTAAAGGGAATTTTCACATGCATTGAGCATGGATACAAGTCACGCAGGGTGGGTCAATTAATTCAAATGTCTGGGTTAGCTCAGTTTTTCCTCCTTCAGAATGTTTGATAGGAATCCAGCAAACGATCCCAGATTGGAATCGTTTTATTCGGTGGCTGGCGTTTACCCCCTCCCCCCGGCAATTATCCCCTGGAAAATACCCCCCACGGAAAATACCCCCGTGGAAAATACCCTTCCGGAAAATACCCCCCGCGGAAAATAACCCCCCCCCCCCGGAAAATACTTCCCGAGGAAAATACACCCCGTGGAAAATAAGGCTTTCCAAATTGGAGAATTTTATGTGAGTTTTATTTTTTTAATTTCTGTAGGGGGATAAATTTTGGTACGTGTGTATTATGCGCCGCTTCCTCAAGTTTACGCTGTGTAAAATTCGAGAGCACACTTTTTTTTTTTTTTTGTTTTTTTTTTCGTTAGTTTCTTCGTTACTTTAGAAATAAATTTGGGATACAGACTTGCCCATTAGGGGGAGGGGGTAAAGTATAGCGGTTCTGCATGCAAAATGTGTTGGTAGAATTATTCTGTATATTAGATAGATAGATAAATAAGTGTATTTTAAAGCCAAATATACGGCTATTAACACAGTAAAATAACATAAATATCACAAATAACATAAACTTTGATCAGTGATCATCATAAAACACTTAAATGAAACACTACATTAACCTAATAACAGTACTTAATACTTGGGAAAACGGTCATTGAAAAAAAAAATTGAAACTTGAAAAAAACACTTTTCTTCTTCATTTTTTTTTTAATTTGGTACCCGCTACTGCCAAAAATTGCAGAAATTCATATGGAAGTCTTTTTGACACAAATAGATTTGTGTTTTTTTTTCTAACTTTTTAAGATGGTAAATTCCTCTTTTTCCCGTTCCTTAACACTTTTCAACGAAACTAAAAAAAACTCAAATAAAAGTTTCAAATGAGAAACCTTATTTTCCACGCGGGTATTTTCCGCGGGGGTTACTTTCCGTGGGGGGTATTTTCATCGGGGGTTACTTTCCGGGGGAGGGGGAATTTTACACATTTTGGGTATTTTCCAGGGGGTTAAACACCCCCATTCACTATATTCATTTATGTTATTTTACTGTGTGCATTGCCATATATTTGGCTTTAAAACACACTTATTTATCTATCTATCTAATATGCAGAATAATTGTAGCCAACACATTTTGTATGCAGACCCGCTATACTTTAACCCCCCCCCCTAATGTGCAAATCTCTCGAATTTTACACAGCGTAAACTTGTGTGAGTGGCGCATAATACACAAGTACCAAAATTCCTTCCCTCTAAGGAAATTAAAAAAAAATCAAATAAAATGCTCAAATTTGGAAAGCCTTATTTTCCGCGGGGGGGGGGGGTATTTTCCAGGGGGAGGATATTTTCCACGGGAGAGGGGGTATTTTCCACGGGGTATTTTCCGGGGGGGGTCTAATCCCTGGGGGGTAAAGGCCTAGAACCGTTTTATTCACACAGAATCAAATGGAAAACTGCTCGCGAATCATGAGTAGTATGCGAAGTATGGATTTGCCCAGATTATGTTCCTTCCTGTGCTATTCTAGCCGACTATGTTCCTTCCCGTGCTATTTGGGGAGATTACGTTCCTTGGCATCTTTCCAGAGCATGTACTTATGGATTTGGGTAGACTATGTTCCTTCCTATGCTATTATAAGGGCTTATGTTCCTTCCTTTGCTATTATAAGGGCTTATGTTCCTTCCTATGCTATTCTATAGCACCATGTTCCTTCCTATGCTATTATAAGGGCTTATGTTCCTTCCTATGCTATTATAAGGGCTTATGTTCCCTCCCATGCTATTCTATAGCGCTATGTTCCTTCCTATGTTATTCTATGGGACCTCTACACGTGATTAAACACGTTATGAAACTACGTGCTATTTGCTTATGTCCCGTTGGTACCTTTCCAAACGAGCGGGGATTCCCTTCCGGTTCCTAAACATTGCAAAAAAAGATAGCAGTATGAGCGGGGATTCCCCACACAAGTTTGTTTCAACTCCAAGTTTTTCAACCAGACTGTTTTTTGTAGCCAACATCCGTTTTTTAGGAATATTATTAACTTTAAAGCAATGGATACGTCAATTTGCAATGTGAGTACAGCTTACTAAATTTCTTAATTTATTTCCAAATAAAATCATTTTACCATCCCACTAGTAAATTCAAATTTCAGGGGGACATAGCCCCCCTCCCCCAACAATATGATGACTATACTCGCTAGAAAACGTAAAGTACGCTCTTTTTTCTATTATGTAAATAAAATCATTCCTCTCCTGCTCTGTTTACGAGCTTAATTCCTTAAAAATAGTTATTTCGTTCAAAATGTCAGTTTCCTCACTCATTCTATTAAAATGTGTTTTCTTTATCTGTTTAAATAGAAACATCTGTGTTACAAGGAAGGGTCCCTTTTGGAATCAAAACTTCGCACGTGTCGTATCTGAAAACAAAAGCTTGGTGATTAAGACGGGTTTTGTGTAATTCTAGCCAGAAACTCAGAATTGTTATACAGTCAAATCGTATTCGAAATATTTTCTTGAGAAGAAATTTAAGTTTTGTATAAAAAAAAGGGCATAGAGCGCTACAAATATCAGAATCGACTTTAGGGGGTATTTGATATCATGGGAAGATGTTTTTGAAATCCCCCTTCCCCCCAAACTCAAAATTTTCCAAAATTAATTTATTTCCAAATAAAATCATTTAACCACCCCACTAGTAAATTCAAATTTTAGGAATCGACTTTAGGGGGTAATTTATATCATGGGAAGATGTTTTTGAAATCCCCCTTCCCCCCAAACTCAAAATTTTCCAAAATTAATTTATTTCCAAATAAAATCATTTTACCACCCCACTAGTAAATTCAAATTTCAGGAATCGACTTTAGGGGGTAATTTATATCATGGGAAGAGGTTTTAGAAATCCCCCTTCCCCCCAAACTCAAAATTTTCCAAAATTTTACTTTAGAACCTTTTTTTAAATATTTCTAAAGCGCTTAGACATAGAGAGCTACAAACATCATAATCAACTTTAGAGGACAAATTATGTTATGGGAAGATGTTTTTGAAATCCCCCATCCCCCAAACTCAAAATTTTTCAAAATTTTACTTTAGAACCTTTTTTTAAATATTTCTAAAGCGCTAAGACATAAAGCGCTACAAACATCAGAATCAACTTTAGAGGACAAATTATGTTATGGGAAGATGTTTTTGAAATCCCCCTTACCCCCAAGCTCAAAATTTTCCAAAATTAATTTATTTCCAAATAAAATCATTTTACCACCCCACTAGTAAATTCAAATTTCAGGAACTGACTTTAGGGGGTAATTTATATCATGGGAAGATGTTTTTGAAATCCCCCTTCCCCCCAAACTCAAAATTTTCCAAAATTTTACTTTAGAAGCTTTTTTTTAAATATTTCTAAAGCGCTAAGACATAAAGCGCTACAAACATCAGAATCAACTTTAGAGGACAAATTATGTTATGGGAAGATGTTTTTTTTATTTCGTTGAAATGCAAGAGTTGGAATATTTCAGTAGTGTCTTGTTGTGCTTTACCTTGTCACAGTTACATTCTCTTGATTTTTCAAAGTTCATTTTGGATTTCTTTCGTTGAAATGCAAGAGTTGGATTATTTCAGTAGTGTTTTCTTGTGCTTTACCATGTCACAGTTACATTCTCTTGATTTTTCAAAGTTCATTTTGAATTTCTTTCGTGAAATGCAAGAGTTGGAATATTTCAGTAGTGTTTTGTCGTGGTTTACCATGTCACAGGTACATTCTCTTGATTTTTCAAAGTTCATTTTGAATTTCTTTCATGACATGTAAGAGTTGGAATATTTCAGTAGTGTTTTATCGTGGTTTACCTTGTTACAGTTACATTCTCTTGATTTTTCAAAGTTCCTTTTGGATATCTTTCCTTGAAATGCAAGAGTTGGAATATTTCAGTAGTGTTTTGTCGTGGTTTACCTTGTCACAGTTACATTCTCTTGATTTTTCAAAACTCATTTTGGATTTCTTTCCTTGAAATGCAAGAGTTGGAATATTTCAGTAGTGTTTTGTCGTGGTTTACCTTGTCATAGTTACTTTCTCTTGATTTTTCAAAGTTATTTGTGGATTTCTTTCCTTGAAATGCAAGAGTTGGAATATTTCAGTAGTGTTTTGTTATGGTTTACCTTGTCACGGTTACATTCTCTTGATTTTTCAATGTTCATTTTGAATTTCTTTCGTGAAATGCAAGAATTGGAATATTTCAGTAGTGTTTTGCCGTGGTTTACCTTGTCACAGTTACATTCTCTTGATTTTTCAAAGCTCATTTTGGATTTCTTTCCTTGAAATGTAAGAGTTGGAATATTTCAGTAGTGTTTTGTCGTGGTTTACCTTGTCATAGTTACATTCACTTGATTTTTCAAAGTTCATTTTGGATTTCTGTCCTTGAAATGAAAGAGTTGGAATATTTCAGTAGTGTTGTTTCGTGGTTTACCTTGTCACAGTTACATTCTCTTGATTTTTCAAAGTTCATTTTGAATTTCTTTCGCGAAATGCAAGAATTGGAATATTTCAGTAGTGTTTTGTCGTGGTTTACCTTGTCACAGTTACATTCTCTTGATTTTTCAAAGCTCATTTTGGATTTCTTTCCTTGAAATGCAAGAGTTGGAATATTTCAGTAGTGTTTTGTCGTGGTTTACATTGTCATAGTTACATTCACTTGATTTTTCAAAGTTCAGTTTGGATTTCTTTCCTTGAAATGCAAGAGTTGGAATATTTCAGTAGTGTTTTGTCATGGTTTACCTTGTCACAGTGACATTCTCTTGATTCTTCAAAGTTTATTTTGAATTTCTTTCGTGAAATGCAACAGTTGGAATATCTCAGCAGTGTTTTTTCGTGGTTTACCATCTCAGAGTTACATTCTCTTGATTTTTCAAAGTTCAATTTGAATTTCTTTCATGAAATGCAAGAGTTGGAATATTTCAATAGTGTTTTATCGTGATTTTCCTTGTCACAGTTACATTCTCTTGATTTTTCAAAGTTCATTTTGGATTTTTTTCCTGGAAATACAAGATTTGGAATATTTCAGTACTGTTTTGTCGTGGTTTACCTTGTCACAGTTACATTCACTTGATTCTTTCAAAGTTCATTTTGGATTTCTTTCCTTGAAATGCAAGAGTTGGAATATTTCAGTAGTGTTTTGTCATGGTATACCTTGTCACAGTTACATTCTCTTGATTTTTCGAAGTTCATTTTTGGATTTCTTTCGTTGAAACGCAAGAGTTGGAATATTTCAGTAGTGTTTTGTCATGGTTTACCTTCTCACAGTTACATTCTCTTGATTTTTCAAAGTTCATTTTGGATTTCTTTCCTTGAAATGCAAGAGTTTGAATATTTCAGTAGTGTCTTGTCGTGGTTTACCTTGTCACAGTTACATTCTCTTGATTTTTCAAAGTTAATTTTGGATTTCTTTCGCTGAAATGCATGAGTTGGAATATTTCAGTAGTGTTTTGTCGTGGTTTACCTTGTCACAGTTACATTCTCTTAATTTTTCAAAGTTCATTTTGAATTTCTTTCGTTGAAATGCAAAAGTTGGAATATTTCAGTAGTGTTTTGTTGTGCTTTACCTTGTCACAGATACATTCTCTTGATTTTTCAAAGTTCATTTTGAATTTCTTTCATTGAAATGCAAGAGTTGGAATATTTTAGTAGTGTCATGTCGTGGTTTACCTTGTCACAGTTACATTCTCTTGATTTTTCAAAGTTCAATTTGGATTTCTTTCGTTGAAATGCAAGAGTTGGAATATTTCAGTAGTGTTTTTGTCGTGGTTTACATTGTCACTGTTACATTCTCTTGATTTTTCAATGTTCATTTTGAATTTCTTGCGTGAAATGCAAGAGTTGGAATATTTCAGTAGTGTTTTGTCGTGGTTTACCTTGTTAAAGTTACAGTCTCTTGATTTTTCAAAGTTCATTTTGAATTTCTTCCGTTGAAATGCAAGAGTTGGGATATTTCAGTAGTGTCTTGTCGTGGATTACCTTGTCACAGTTACATTCTCTTGCTTTTTCAAAGTTCATTTTGGATTTCTTTCGTTGAAATGCAAGAGTTGGAATATTTCAGTAGTGTTTTGTTGTGCTTCACCTTGTCACAGTTACATTCTCTTGATTATTCAAAGTTCATTTTGAATTTCTTTCGTTGAAATGAAAGATTTGGAATATTTAAGTAGTGTTTTTTCGTGGTTTACCTTGACACAGTTACATTCTCATTATTTTTCAAAGTTCATTTTGGATTTCTTTCGTTTAAATGCAAGAGTTGGAATATTTCAGTAGTGTCTTGTCGTGTTTTACCTTGTCACAGTTACATTCTCTTAATTTTTCAAAGTCCATTTTGAATTTCTTTCATTGAAATGCAAGAGTTGGAATATTTTAGTAGTGTCTTGTCGTGGTTTACCTTATCACAGTTACATTCTCTTGATATTTCAAAGTTCATTTTTGGATTTCTTTCGTTGAAATGCAAGAGTTGGAATATTTCAGTAGTGTTTTGTTATGGTTTACCTTGTCACAGTTACATTCTCTTGATTTTTCAATGTTCATTTTGAATTTCTTTCGCGAAATGCAAGAATTGGAATATTTCAGTAGTGTTTTGCCGTGGTTTACCTTGTCACAGTTACATTCTCTTGATTTTTCAAAGCTCATTTTGGATTTCTTTCCTTGAAATGTAAGAGTTGGAATATTTCAGTAGTGTTTTGTCGTGGTTTACCTTGTCATAGTTACATTCACTTGATTTTTCAAAGTTCATTTTGGATTTCTTTCCTTGAAATGCAAGAGTTGGAATATTTCAGTAGTGTTTTTTCGTGGTTTACCTTGTCACAGTTACATTCTCTTGATTTTTAAAAGTTCATTTTGAATTTCTTTCGCGAAATGCAAGAATTGGAATATTTCAGTAGTGTTTTGCCGTGGTTTACCTTGTCACAGTTACATTCTCTTGATTTTTCAAAGCTCATTTTGGATTTCTTTCCTTGAAATGCAAGAGTTGGAATATTTCAGTAGTGTTTTGTCGTGGTTTACCTTGTCATAGTTACATTCACTTGATTTTTCAAAGTTCATTTTGGATTTCTTTCATTGAAATGCAAGAGTTGGAATATTTCAGTAGTGTTTTGTTATGGTTTACCTTGTCACAGTTACATTCTCTTGATTTTTCAAAGTTCATTTTGAATTTCTTTCGTGAAATGCAAGAGTTGGAATATTTCAGCAGTGTTTTGTCGTGGTTTACCATGTCACAGTTACATTCTCTTGATTTTTCAAAGTTCATTTTGAATTTCTTTCATGAAATGCAAGAGTTGGAATATTTCAATAGTGTTTTATCGTGATTTTCCTTGTCACAGTTACATTCTCTTGATTTTTCAAAGTTCATTTTGGATTTCTTTCCTTGAAATGCAAGATTTGGAATATTTCAGTAGTGTTTTGTGGTGGTTTACCTTGTCACAGTTACATTCTCTTGATTCTTTCAAAGTTCATTTTGGATTTATTTCGTTGAAATGTAAGAGTTGGAATATATCAGTAGTGTTTTGTCATAGTTTACCCTGTCACTGTTACATTCTCTTGATGTTTCAAAGTTCTTTTTTGGATTTTCGTTGAAAGGAAAGAGTTGGAATATTTCAGTAGTGTTTTGTCTTGGTTTACCTTGTCACAGTTACATTCTCTTGATTTTTCAAAGTTCATTTTGGATTTCTTTCGTTGAAATGCAAGAGTTTGAATAGTTCAGTAGTGTCTTGTCGTGGTTTACCTTGTCACAGTTACATTCTCTTGATTTTTCAAAGTTAATTTTGGATTTCTTTCGTTGAAATGCAAGAGTTGGAATATTTCAGTAGTGTTTTGTCATGGTTTACCTTGTCACAGTTACATTCTCTTAATTTTTCAAAGTTCATTTTGAATTTCATTCGTTGAAATGCAAAAGTTGGAATATTTCAGTAGTGTTTTGTTGTGCTTTACCTTGTTACAGATACATTCTCTTGATTTTTCAAAGTTCATTTTGTATTTCTTTCTTTGAAATGCATCAGTTGGAATATTTCAGTAGTGTCTTGTCGTGGTTTACCTTGTCACAGTTACATTCTCTTGATTTTTCAAAGTTCAATTTGGATTTCTTTACTCTAAATGCAAGAGTTGGAATATTTCAGTAGTGTTTTTGTTGTGGTTTACCTTGTCACAGTTACATTCTCTTGATTTTTCAAAGTCCATTTTGAATTTATTTCGTGAAATGCAAGAGTTGGTTTATTTCATTAGTGTTTTGTCGTGGTTTACCTTGTTACAGTTACAGTCTCTTGATTTTTCAAAGTTCATTTTGGATTTCTTTCGTTGAAATGCAAGAGTTGGGATATTTCAGTAGTGTCTTGTCGTGGTTTACCTTGTCACAGTTACATTCTCTTGCTTTTTCAAAGTTCATTTTTGATTTCTTTCGTTGAAATGCAAGAGTTAGAATATTTCAGTAGTGTTTTGTCGTGGTTTACCATGTCACAGTTACATTCTCTTAATTTTTCAAAGTTGATTTTGAATTTCTTTCGTTGAAATGCAAGATTTGGTATATTTCAGTAGTGTTTTTTCATGGTTTACCTTGCCACATTTACATTCTCTTTATTTTTCAAAGTTCATTTTGGATTTCTTTCGTTGAAATGCAAGAGTTTGAATATTTCAGTAGTGTATTGTCGTGGTTTACCTTGTCACAGTTACATTCTCTTAATTTTTCAAAGTTCTTTTTGTATTTCTTTCATTGAAATGCAAGAGTTGGAATATTTTAGTAGTGTCTTGTCGTGGTTTACCTTATCACAGTTACATTCTCTTGATATTTCAAAGTTCATTTTTGGATTTCTTTCGTTGAAATGCAAGAGTTGGAATATTTCAGTAGTGTTTTGTCATGGTTTACCTTGTCACAGTTACATTCTCTTGATTTTTCAAAGTTCATTTTGAATTTCTTTCGTTGAAATGCAAGAGTTTGAATACTTCAGTAGTGTCTTGTCGTGGTTTATCTTGTCACAGTTACATTCTCTTGATTTTTCAAAGTTAATTTTGGATTTCTTTCGCTGAAATGCATGAGTTGGAATATTTCAGTAGTTTTTTGTCGTGGTTTACCTTGTCACAGTTACATTCTCTGAATTTTTCAAAGTTCATTTTGAATTTCTTTCCTTGAAATGCAAAAGTTGGAATATTTCAGTAGTGTTTTGTTGTGCTTTACCTTGTCACAGATACATTCTCTTGATTTTTCAAAGTTCTTTTTGAATTTCTTTCATTGAGATGCAAGATTTGGAATATTTCAGTAGTGTCTTGTCGTGGTTTACCTTGTCACAGTTACATTCTCTTGATTTTTCAAAGTTCAATTTATATTTATTTCATTGAAATGCAAGAGTTGGAATATTTCAATAGTGTTTTGTCATAGTTTACATTGTCAAAGTTACATTCTCTTGATATTTCAAAGTTCATTTTTGGATTTCTTTAGTTGAAATGAAAGAGGTGGAATATTTTAGTAGTGTTTTTTTCGTGGTTTACCTTGTCACAGTTACATTCTCTTGATTTTTCAAAGTTCATTTTGAATATCTTTCTTGAAATGCAAGAGTTGGAATATTTCAATAGTGTTTTATCGTGGTTTACCTTGTCACAGTTACATTCTCTTGATTTTTCAAAGTTCATTTTGGATTTCTTTCGTTGAAATGCAAGAGTTAGAATATCTCAGTAGTGTTTTATTAAGGTTTACCTTGTCACAGTTACATTCTCTTGATTTTTCAAAGTTCATTTTGAATTTCTATCGTTGAAATGCAAGAGTTGGAATATTTCAGTAGTGTTTTGTCATGGTTTACCTTGTCACAGTTACATTCTCTTGATTTTTCAATGTTCATTTTTGGATTTCTTTCGTTGAAATGCAAGAGTTGGAATATTTCAGCAGTGTTTTGTCATGGTTTACCTTGTCACAGTTACATTCTCTTGATTTTTCAAAGTTCTTTTTGAATTTTATTCGTTGAAATGAAAGAGTTGGAATATTTCAGTAGTGTCTTGTCGTGGTTTACCGTGTCACAATTACAGTCAGTTTATTTTTGAAAGTTCATTTTGTATTTCTTTCGTTGTAATATGCAAGTTGGACTATTTCAGTAGTATTTTTTTGTGCGTTACATTGTCACAGATACATTATCTTGATTTTTCATAGTTCATTTTGAATTTATTTTATTGAAATGCAAGAATTGGAATATTTTATTAGTGCCTTTTCATGGTTTACCGTGTCACATCTACTTTCTCTTTATTTTTCAAAGTTCATTTTGGATTTTAGTTGTCGAAATGTAAGAGTTGTAATATTTCAGGAGTGTTTTTGTCTTGGTTTACATTTTCACAGTTACTTTATATTGATTTTTCAATATCGATCTTTGTTATATTTCGTGTAATGGAAGAGTTTAAATGTTTAAGTATTGTTTCTTTGTGGTTTACCTTGTCACAGTTACAGTCTCTTTATTTTTCAAAGTTCATTTTGGATTTCTTTCGTTGAAATGCAAGAGTTGGAATATTACAGCAGTTGTGTTGTCGTGGATTACCTTGTCACAGTTACATTCTCTTGCTTTTTCAAAGTTCTTTTTGAATTTCTTTCATTGAAATGCAAGAGTTGGATTATTTCAGTAGTGTCTTGTAGTGGTTTACCTTGTCACAGTTACATTCTCTTGATTTTTAAAAGTTGATTTTGAATTTCTTTCATTGAAATGCAAGAGTTGGAATATTTTAGTAGTGTCTTGTCGTGGTTTACCTTGTCACAGTTACGTTTTCTTGTTTTTTCAAAGTTCATTTTGGATTTCTTTTGTTGAAATGCAAGAGTTGGAATATTTTAGTAGTTTTTTTGTCGTGGTTTACCTTGTCACAGTTACATTCTCTTGATTTTGTAAAGTTCATTTTGAATTTCTTTCCTTGGAATGCAAGAGTTGGAATATTTCAGTAGTGTTTTGTCATGGTTTACCTTGTCACAGTTACATTCTCTTGATTTTTCAATGTTCATTTTTGGATTTCTTTCGTTGAAATGCAAGAGTTGGAATATTTCAGTAGTGTTTTGTTATGGTTTACCTTGTCACAGTTACATTCTATTGATTTTTCAAAGTTCTTTTTGGATTTCTTTCGTTGAAATGCAAGAGTTGGAATATTTCAGTAGTGTCTTGTCGTGGTTAACCTTATCACAGTTACATTCTCTTAATTTTTCAAAGTTTATTTTGAATTTCTTTCGTGAAATGCAAGAGTTGGAATATTTCAGTAGTGTTTTGTTGTGCTTTACCTTGTCACAGATACATTCTTTTGATTTTTCAAAGTTCATTTTGAATTTATTTCATTGAAATGCAAGAGTTGGAATATTTCAGTAGTGTCATGTCGTGGTTTACCTTGTCACAGTTACATTCTCTTGATTTTTTAAAGTTCATTTTGGATTTCTTTCGTTGAAATGCAAGAGTTGGAATATTTCAGTAGTGTTTTGTCGTGGTTTACCTTGTCACAGTTACATTCTCGTGATTTTTCAAAGTTAATTTTGAATTTCTTTCGTAAAATGCAAGAGTTGGAATATTTCAGTAGTGTTTTTTCGTGGTTTACCTTGTCACAGTTACATTCTCTTGATTTTTCAAAGTTTATTTTGGATTTCTTTCTTTGAAATGCAAGAGTTGGAATATTTCAGTAGTGTCTTGTCGTGGATTACCTTGTCACAGTTACATTCTCTTGATTTTTCAAAGTTCTTTTTGTATTTCTTTCGTTGAAATGAAAGAGTTGGAATATTTCAGTAGTGTCTTGTCGTGGTTTACCTTGTCACAGTTACATTCTCTTAATTTTTCAAAGTTCATTTTGAATTTCTTTCATTGAAATGCAAGAGTTGGAATATTTTAGTAGTGCCTTGTTGTGGTTTACCTTGTCACAGTTACTTTCTCGTTATTTTTCAAATTTCATTTTGGATTTCTTTCGTCGTAATTCAAAAGTTGGAATTTATCAGTCGTTTTTTTGTCGTGTTTTACCTTGTCAAATTTACATTCTCTTGATTTTTTAATGTTAATTTTTAATTTCTTTCTTGAAATTCAAGAGTTGGAATATTTAATTAGTGTTTTTTAGTTGTTTACCTTGTCACAGTTAAATTATCTTGATTTTTCAAAGTTCATTTTGTATTTCTTTCGTTGAAATACAAGAGTTGGAATATTTCAGTAGTGTTTTGTCATGGTTTACCTTGTCACAGTTACATTCTCTTGATTTCTCAAAGTTCATTGTGAATGTGATTCGTTGAAATGCAAGAGTTGGAATATTTGAGTAGTGTCTTGTCGTGATTTACCTTGTCACAATTACATTCTCTTGATTCTTCAAAGTTCATTTTGGATTTCTTTCGTTGAAATGCAAGAGCTGGAATATTTCAGTAGTGTTTTTGTCGTGATTTACATTGTCACAGTGACATTCTCTTGATTTTTCAAAGTTCATTTTGAATATCTTTCGTAAAATACAAGAACTGGAATATTTCAGCAGTGTTTCGTCGTGGTTTACCTTGTCACAGTGACATTCTCTTCATTTTTCAAAGTTCATCTTGAATTTCATTCGTTGAAATGCAAGAGTTGGAATATTTCAGTAGTGTTTTGTCGTGGTTTACCTTGTCAAAGTTACATTCTCTTGATTTTTCAAAGTTCATTTTGGATCTTTACATTCTCTTGATTTTTCAAAGTTCATTTTGAATTTCTTTCGTTGAAATGCAAGAGTTGGAATATTTCAGTAGTGTCTTGTTGTACTTTACCTTGTCACTTTTACATTCTCTTGATTTTTCAAAGTTCATTTGGAATTTATCTCGTTGAAATGCAAGAGTTGGAATATTTCAGTAGTGTTTTGTCTTGTTTTACCTTGTCACAGTTACATTCTCTTTATTTTTCAAAGTTCATTTCGTATTTATTTCGTTGAAATGCAAAAGTTGTAATATTTAAGTAGTGTTTTGTTGTGGTTTACATTGTCACAGTTACATTCTCTTGATTTTTCAAAGTTCATTTTGAATTTGTTTCATTGAAATGCAAGAGTTGGAATAATTTAGTAGTGTCATGTCGTGGTTTACCTTGTCACAGTTACATTCTCTTGATTTTTCAAAGTTCATTATGGAATTCTTTCGTTGAAATCTAAGAGTTGGAATATTTCAGTAGTGTTTTTGTCGTGGTTTACCTTGTCACAGTTATATTCTCTTGATTTTTCAAAGTTCATTTTGAATTTCTTTCGTTGAAATGCAAGAGTTTGAATATTTCAGTAGTGTTTTGTCGTGGTTTACCTTGTCACAATTACAATCTCTTGATTTTTCAAAGTTTATTTTGGATTTTTTCGTTGAAATGCAAGAGTTGGAATATTTCAGTAGTGTTTTGTTATGGTTTACCTTGTCACAGTTACATTCTCTTGATTTTTCAAAGTTCATTTTGAATTTCTTTCGTGAAATGCAACAGTTGGAATATTTCAGCAGTGTTTTGTCGTGGTTTACCATGTCACAGTTACATTCTCTTGATTTTTCAAAGTTCACTTTGAATTTCTTTCATGAAATGCAAGAGTTGGAATATTTCAATAGTGTTTTATCGTGATTTTCCTTGTCACAGTTACATTCTCTTGATTTCCCAAAGTTCATTTTTGATTTCTTTCCTGGAAATGCAAGATTTGGAATATTTCAGTACTGTTTTGTCGTGTTTTACCTTGTCACAGTTATTTTCTCTTGATTTTTCAATGTTCATTTTGGATTTCTTTCGTGTAAATGTAAGATTTGGAATATTTCAGTAGTGTTTTGTCATGGTATACCTTGTAACAGTTACATTCTCTTGATTTTTCAAAGTTCATTTTTGGATTTCTTTCGTTGAAATGCAAGAGTTGGAATATTTCAGTAGTGTTTTGTCATGGTTTACCTTGTCACAGTTACATTCTCTTGATTTTTCAAAGTTCATTTTGGATTTCTTTCGTTGAAATGCAAGAGTTTGAATACTTCAGTAGTGTCTTGTCGTGGTTTATCTTGTCACAGTTACATTCTCTTGATTTTTCAAAGTTCATTTTGGATTTCTTTCGCTGAAATGCAAGAGTTGGAATATTTCAGTAGTGTTTTGTCGTGGTTTACCTTGTCACAGTTACATTCTCTTAATTTTTCAAAGTTCATTTTGAATTTCTTTCCTTGAAATGCAAAAGTTGGAATATTTAAGTAGTGTTTTGTTGTGCTTTACCTTGTCACAGATACATTCTCTTGATTTTTCAAAGTTCATTTTGGATTTCTTTCATTGAAATGCAAGATTTGGAATATTTTAGTAGTGTCATGTCGTGGTTTAACTTGTCACAGTTAAATTATCTTGATTTTTCAAAGTTCAATTTGGATTTCTTTCGTTGAAATGCAAGAGTTGGAATATTTCAGTAGTGTTTTTGTCGTGGTTTACCTTGTCACAGTTACATTCTCTTGATTTTTCAAAGTTCCTTTTGAATTTCTTTCGTGAAATTCAAGAGTTGGAATATTTCAGTAGTGTTTTGTCGTGGTTTACCTTGTTACATTTACAGTCTCTTTATTTTTCAAAGTTCATTTTGTATTTCTTCCGTTGAAATGCAAGAGTTGGGATATTTCAGTAGTGTCTTGTCGTGGATTACCTTGTCACAGTTACATTCTCTTGCTTTTTCAAAGTTCATTTTGGATTTCTTTAGTTGAAATGCAAGAGTTGGAATATTTCAGTAGTGTGTTGTCGTGGTTTAACTTGTCACAGTTACATTCTCTTAATTTTTCAAAGTTTATTTTGAATTTCTTTCGTTGAAATGCAAGAGTTGGAATATTTCAGTAGTGTTTTGTCGTGGTTTACCGTGTCACTGTTACATTCTCTTGATTTTTCAAAGTTCTTTTGGTATTTGTTTCGCTGAAATGCAAGAGTTAGAATATTTCAGTTGTGTCATGTCTTGGTTTACCTTGTCACAGTTACATTCTCTTAATTTTTCAAAGTTCATTTTGGATTTCTTTCGTTGAAATGCAATAGTTTGAATATTTTAATAGTGTCTTGTCGTGGTTTACCTTATCACAGTTACATTCTCTTTATTTTTCAAAGTTCATTTTTGGATTTCTTTCATTGAAATGCAAGAGTTGGAATATTTCAGTAGTGTTTTGTCATGGTTTACCTTGTCACAGTTACATTCTCTGGATGTTTAAAAGTTCATTTTGTATTTCTTTCGTTGAAATGCAAGAGTTTGAATATTTCAGTAGTGTCTTGTCGTGGTTTACCTTGTCACAGTTACATTCTCTTAATTTTTCAAAGTTCATTTTGGATTTCTTTCGTTGAAATGCAAGAGTTGGAATATTTAAGTAGTATTTTGTTGTGGTTTACCTTGTCACAGTTACATTCTCCTAATTTTTCAAAGTTCATTTTGAATTTCTTTCCTTGAAATGCAAGAGTTGGAATATTTCAGTAGTGTTTTGTTGTGCTTTACCTTGTCACAGATACATTCTCTTGATTTTTCAAAGTTCATTTTTTATTTCTTTCATTAAAATGCAAGATTTGGAATATTTTAGTAGTGTATTGTCGTGGTTTACCTTGTCACAGTTACATTCTCTCAATTTTTCAAAGTTCATTTTGGATTTATTTCATTGAAATGCAAGAGTTGGAATATTTTAGTAGTGTTTTGTCGCGGTTTACCTTATCACAGTTACATTATCTTGATTTTTCAAAGTTCATTTTGGATTTCTTTTGTTGAAATGCAAGAGTTGGAATATTTCAGTAGTGTTTTTGTCGTGGTTTACCTTGTCACAGTTACATTCTCTTGATTTTTCAAAGTTCATTTTGAATTTCTTTCTTGAAATGCAAGAGTTGGAATATTTCAGTAGTGTTTTATCGTGGTTTACCTTGTCACAGTTACATTCTCTTGATATTTCAAAGTTCATTTTGGATTTCTTTCCTTGAAATGCAAGAGTTGGAATATTTCAGTAGTGTTTTATCGTGGTTTACCTTGTCACAGTTACATTCTCTTGATTTTTTCAAAGTTCATTTTGGATTTCTTTACTTGAAATGCAAGAGTTGGAATATTTCAGTAGTGTTTTGTCGTGGTATACCTTGTCACAGTTACATTCTCTTGATTTTTCAATGTTCATTTTTGGATTTCTTTCGTTGAAATGCAAGAGTTGGAATATTTCAGCAGTGTTTTGTCATGGTTTACCTTGTCGCAGTTACATTCTCTTGATTTTTCAAAGTTCATTTTGGATTTCTTTCGTTGAAATGCAAGAGTTGGAATATTTCAGTAGTGTTTTGTCGTGGTTTACCTTGTCACAGTTACATTCTCTTAATTTTTCAAAGTTCATTTTGAATTTCTTTCGTTGAAATGAAAGAGTTGTAATATTTCAGTAGTGTTTTGTTGTAGTTTACATTGTCATAGATACATTCTCTTGATTTTTCAAAGTTGATTTTGAATTTCTTTCATTTAAATGCAAGAGTTAGAATAATTTAGTTGTGTCTTGTCGTGGTTTATCTTGTCACAGTTACTTTCTCTGGATTTTTTCAAAGTTCATTTTGGTTTTCTTTCGTCGAAATGCAAGAGTTGGAATATTTCAGTAGTGTTTTTGTCGTGTTTTAACTTGTCACAGTTACAGTTTAATAATTTTTCAAAGTTTTTTTGAATTTCTTTAGTGAAATGCAAGAGTTGGAATATTTAAGTAGTGTTTTGTCGTGGTTTACCTTGTCACAGTTACATTCTCTTGATTTTTCAAAGTTTATTTTGGATTTCTTTCGTTGAAATGCAAGAGTTGGAATATTACAGCAGTTGTGTTGTCGTGGATTACCTTGTCACAGTTACATTCTCTTGCTTTTTCAAAGTTCTTTTTGGATTTCTTTCGTTGAAATGCAAGAGTTGGAATATTTCAGTAGTGTCTTGTCGTGGTTTACCTTGTTACAGTTACATTCTCTTTATTTTTAAAAGTTCATTTTGAATTTCTTTCATTGAAATGCAAGAGTTGGAATATTTTAGTAGTGTCATGTCGTGGTTTACCTTTTCACAGTTACATTCTCTTGATTTTTCAAAGTTCATTTTGGATTTATTTCTTTGAAATGCAAGAGTTGGAATATTTCAGTAGTTTTTTTGTCGTGGTTTACCTTGTCACAGTTACATTCTCTTGATTTTGTAAAGTTCATTTTGAATTTATTTCTTGAAATGCAAGAGTTGGAATATTTCAGTAGTGTTTTGTCATGGTTTACCTTGTCACAGTTACATTCTCTTGATTTTTCAAAGTTCATTTTTGGATTTCTTTAGTTGAAATGAAAGAGTTGGAATATTTCAGCAGTGTTTTGTCATGGTTTACCTTGTCACAGTTACATTCTCTTGATTTTTCAAAGTTCTTTTTGGATTTCTTTCATTGAAATGCGAGAGTTAGATTATTTCAGTAGTGTTTTGTAGTGGTTTATCTTGTCACATTTACATTTTCTTGATTTTTCAAAATTTATTTTGAATTTCTTTCGTTGAAATGCAAGAGTTGGAATATTTCAGTAGTGTTTTGTTGTGCTTTACCTTGTCACAGTTATATTCTTTTGTTTTTTCAAAGTCCATTTTGAATTTCTTTCATTGAAATGCAAGAGTTAGAATATTTTAGTAGTGCATTGTCGTGGTTTACCTTGTCACAGTTACTTTCTCTGGATTCTTCGGAGTTCATTTTGAATTTTAGTTGTCGAAATTTAACAGTTGCAATATATCAGTAGTGTTTTTGTAGTTGTTTACAATTTCAAAGTTAAATTCTGTTAATTTTTCAATAATGGTCTTGAATATATTTCGTGAAATGAAAGAGTTTGAATCTTTCAGGAGTGTTTTGTCCTTGTTTACCTTATCACAGTTACATTCTCTTGATTATTCAAAGTTCATTTTGGATTTCTTTCGTTGAAATGCAAGAGTTGGAATATTTTAGTAGTGTCATGTCGTGGTTTACCTTGTCACAGTTACATTCTCTTGCTTTTTCAAAGTTCTTTTTGGATTTCTTTCGTTGAAATGCAAGAGTTGGAATATTTCAGTAGTGTATTGTAGTGGTTTACCTTGTTACAGTTACATTGTCTTAATTTTTCAAAGTTCATTTTGAATTTCTTTCATTGAAATGCAAGAGTTGGAATATTTAAGTAGTGTCATGTCGTGGTTTAACTTGTCACAGTTACATTCTCTTGATTTTTCAAAGTTGATTTTGGATTTATTTAGTTTAAATGCAATAGTTGGAATATTTCAGTAGTGTTTTTGTCGTGGTTTACCTTGTCACATTTACATTCTCTTTATTTTTTAAAGTTCATTTTGAATTTATTTCTTGAAATGCAAGAGTTGGAATATTTAAGTAGTGTTTTGTCGTGGTTTACCTTGTCACAGTTACATTCTCTTGATTTTTCAAAGTTCATTTTGGATTTCTTTCGTTGAAATGCAAGAGTTGGAATATTTCAGTAGTGTTTTGTCGTGGTTTACCTTGTCACAGTTACATTCTCTTGATTTCTCAAAGTTCATTGTGAATTTGATTCGTTGAAATGCAAGAGTTGGAATATTTTAGTAGTGTCTTGTCGTGGTTTACTTTGTCACAGTTACATTCTCTTGATTCTTCAAAGTTCATTTTGGATTTCTTTCGTTGAAATGCAAGAGCTGGAATATTTCAGTAGTGTTTTTGTCGTGGTTTACCTTGTCACAGTTACATTCTCTTGATTTTTCAAAGTTCATTTTGAATTTCTTTCGTAAAATACAAGAACTGGAATATTTCAGCAGTGTTTCGTCGTGGTTTACCTTGTCACAGTGACATTCTCTTCATTTTTCAAAGTTCATCTTGAATTTCATTCGTTGAAATGCAAGAGTTGGAATATTTCAGTAGTGTTTTGTCGTGGTTTACCGTGTCACAGATACATTCTCTTGATTTTTCAAAGTTCATTTTGGATTTTTACATTCTCTTGATTTTTCAAAGTTCATTTTGAATTTCTTTCGTTGAAATGCAAGAGTTGGAATATTTCAGTAGTGTCTTGTTGTTCTTTACCTTGTCACTTTTACATTCTCTTGATTTTTCAAAGTTCATTTTGAATTTATATCGTTGAAATGCAAGAGTTGGAATATTTCAGTAGTGTCTTGTCGTGGTTTACCTTATCACAGTTACATTCTCTTAATTTTTCAAAGTTCATTTTGAATTTCTTTCATTGAAATGCAAGAGTTGGAATATTTCAGTAGTGTTTTGTTGTGCTTTACCTTGTCACATATACATTCTCTTGATTTTTAAATGTTCATTTTGAATTTCTTTCATTGAAATGCAAGAGTTGGAATATTTTAGTAGTGTCATGTCGTGGTTTACCTTGTCACAGTTACATTCTCTTGATTTTTCAAAGTTCATTTTGGATTTCTTTCGTTTAAATGCAAGAGTTTGAATATTTCAGTAGTGTTTTTGTTGTGGTTTACCTTGTCACAGTTACATTCTCATGATTTTTCAAAGTTCATTTTGAATTTCTCTCATTGAAATGCAATAGTTGGAATATTTCAGTAGTGTTTTTTCGTGGTTTACCTTGTCACAGTTACAGTCTCTTGATTTTTAAAAGTTCATTTTGGATTTCTTTCGTTGAAATGCAAGAGTTGGAATATTTCAGTAGTGTCTTGTCGTGGATTACCTTGTCACAGTTACATTCTCTTGATTTTTCAAAGTTATTTTTGGATTTCTTTCGTTGAAATGCAAGAGTTGGAATATTTCAGTAGTGTCTTGTCGTGGTTTACCTTGTCACAGTTACATTCTCTTAATTTTTCAAAGTTCATTTTGAATTTCTTTCCTTGAAATGCAAGAGTTGGAATATTTTAGTAGTGTCATGTCGTGGTTTACCTTGTCACAGATACATTCTCTTGATTTTTCAAAGTTCATTTTGGATTTCTTTCGTTGAAATGCAAGAGTTAGAATTTTTCAGTAGTGTTTTTGTCGTGGTTTACCTTGTCACAGTTACATTCTCTTGATTTTTCAAAGTTCATTTTGAATTTCTTTAGCGAAATGCAAGAGTTGGAATATTTTAGCAGTGTTTTGTCATGTTTTACCTTGTCACAGTTACATTCTCTTGATTTTTCAAAGTTCATTTTGGATTTCTTTCCTTGAAATGCAAGAGTTGGAATATTTCAGTAGTGTCATGTCAAGTTCATTTTGAATTTCTTTCTTGAAATGCAAGAGTTGGAATATTTCAGTAGTGTTTTGTCATGGTTTACCTTGTCACAGTTACATTCTCTTGATTTTTCAAAGTTCATTTTTGGATTTCTTTCGTTGAAATGCAAGAGTTGGAATATTTCAGTAGTGTTTTGTCTTGGTTTACCTTGTCGCAGTTACATTCTATTGCTTTTTAAAATTTCATTTTGTATTTTTGTTGTTGAAATGCAAGAATTGGAATATTTCAGTAGTGTATTGTCATTATTAACCTTGTCACAATTACATTCACTTACTTTTTCAAATTTAATTTTGTATTTCTTTCGTGAAAATACGGGATTTGGAACATTTCAGTAGTATCGTGTTCTACTTTACCTTGTCACATTTACATTATCTTTATTTTTAAAAGTTCATTTTGATTGTCTTTTCTTGAAATGCAAGAATTGGAATATTTTAGTAGTGCCTTTTCGTGGTTTACCTTGTCACAGTTACATTCTCATGATTTTTCAAAGTTAGATTTGGATTTCTTTCGTCGAAATGCAAGAGTTGTAATATTTAAGTAGTGTTTTGTCTTGGTTTACCTTTTCACAGTTATATTCTATTGATTTTTCAATATTCATTTTGAATTTATTTCGTGAAATTCAAGAGTTGGAATATTTCAGTAGTGTTTTTTCGTGGTTTACATTGTAACAGTTACAGTCTCTTGATTTTTCAAAGTTTATTTTGGATTTCTTTCGTTGAAATGCAAGAGTTGGAATATTTCAGTAGTGTCTTGTCGTGGATTACCTTGTCACAGTTACATTCTCTTGCTTTTTAAAAGTTCTTTTTGGATTTCTTTCGTTGAAATGCAAGAGTTGGAATATTTCAGTAGTGTATTGTCGTGGTTTACCTTGTCACAGTTACATTCTCTTGATTTTTCAAAGTTCATTTTGTATTTCTTTCATTGAAATGCAAGAGTTGGAATATTTTAGTAGTGTCTTGTCGTGGTTTACCTTGTCACACTTACACTCTCTTGATTTTTCAAAGTTAATGTTGGGTCTATTTAGTCGAAATGCAAGAGTTAGAATATTTAAGTATTGTTTTTGTTGCTGTTTACATTGTAAAAGTTACATTCTCTTTATTTCTAAAAGTCCATTTTTAATTTCTATCATTGAAATGAAAGAGTTGGGATATTTCAGTAGTGTTTTGTCGTGGTTTACCTTGTCACAGTAACACTCTCTTGATTTTTCAAAGTTCATTTTGGATTTCTTTCATTGAAATGCAAGAGTTGGAATATTTCAGTAGTGTTTTGTCGTGGTTTACCTTGTCACAGTTAAATTCTCTTGATTTTTTCAAAGTTCATTTTGGATTTATTTCGTTGAAATGCAAGAGTTGGAATATTTTAGTAGTGCCTTGTCGTTGTTTACTTTGTCACAGTTACATTCTCTTGATTCTTAAAAGTTCATTTTGGATTTCTTTCGTTGAAATGCAAGAGCTGGAATATTTCAGTAGTGTTTTTTTCTTGGTTTACATTGTCACAGTTACATTCTCTTGATTTTTCAAAGTTCATCTTGAATATCTTTCGTAAAATACAAGAACTGGAATATTTCAGCAGTGTTTTGTCGTGGTTTACCTTGTCACAGTGACATTCTCTTCATTTTTCAAAGTTCATCTTGTATTTCATTCGTTGAAATGCAAGAGTTGGAATATTTCAGTAGTGTATTGTCGTGGTTTACCGTGTCAAAGTTACATTCTCTTGATTTTTCAAAGTTCATTTTGGATCTTTACATTCTCTTGATTTTTCAAAGTTCATTTTGAATTTCTTTCGTTGAAATGCAAGAGTTGGAATATTTCAGTAGTGTCTTGTTGTACCTTACCTTGTCACTTTTACATTCTCTTGATTTTTCAAAGTTCATTTGGAATTTATCTCGTTGAAATGCAAGAGTTGGAATATTTCAGTAGTGTCTTGTCGTGGTTTACCTTGTCACAGTTACATTCTCTTAATTTTTCAAAGTTCATTTTGAATTTCTTTCGTTGAAATGAAAGAGTTGGAATATTTCAGTAGTGTGTTGTTGTACTTTACCTTGTCACAGATACAATCTCTTGATTTTTCAAAGTTCATTTTGAATTTCTTTCATTGAAATGCAAGAGTTGGAATATTTTAGTAGTGTCATGTCGTGGTTTACCTTGTCACAGTTACATTCTCTTGATTTTTCAAAGTTCATTTTGGATTTCTTTAGTTGAAATTCAAGAGTTTGAATATTTCATTAGGGTTTTTGTTGTGCTTTACCTTGTCACAGTTACATTCTCATGATTTTTCTAAGTTCATTTTGAATTTCTTTCGTGAAATGCAAGAGTTGGAATATTTCAGTAGTGTTTTGTCGTGGTTTACCTTGTCACAGTTACAGTCTCTTGATTTTTCAAAGTTCATTTTGGATTTCTTCCTTTGAAATGCAAAAGTCGGGATATTTCAGTAGTGTCTTGTCGAGGTTTACCTTGTCACAGTTACATTCTCTTGATTTTTCAAAGTTCTTTTTGAATTTCTTTCGGTGAAATGCAAGAGTTAGAATATTTCAGTAGTGTTTTGTCGTGGTTTACCTAGTCACAATTACATTCTCTTAATTTTTAAAATTTCATTTTGTATTTGTTTCATTGAAATGCAAGAGTTGGAATATTTTAGTAGTGTCATGTCGTGGTTTACCTTGTCACAGTTACATTCTCTTGATTTTGTAAAGTTCATTTTGAATTTCTTTCTTGAAATGCAAGAGTTGGAATATTTCAGTAGTGTTTTGTCATGGTTTACCTTGTCACAGTTACATTCTCTTGATTTTTCAAAGTTCATTTTTGGATTTCTTTCGTTGAAATGCAAGAGTTGGAATATTTCAGCAGTGTTTTGTCATGGTTTACCTTGTCGCAGTTACATTCTCTTGCTTTTTCAAAGTTCATTTTTGATTTATTTCCTTGAAATTCCAGAATTGGAATATTTCAGTAGTTTATAGTCGTGATTTACCTTGTCAGAGTTACAGTCAGCTTCTTTTTTAAATTTCTTTTTGAATTTCTTTCGTGTAATTGAGTGATTTGGAATATTTCAGTCGTATTTTGTTGTAGTTTACCTTTTCATATATACAATCTTTTGATTTTTCAAAGTTCATTTTGAATGTCTTTCCTTGAAATGCAAGAGTTAGAATATTTCAGTAGTGCCTTTTCTTGGTTTAACTTGTCACAGTTACATTCTCTTAGTTTTTCAAAGTTCATTTTTTATTTATTTCGTTGAAGTGCAAGAGTTGGAATATTTCAGTAGTGTTTTTCTCGTGGTTTACCTTGTCACAGTTACATTCTCATGATTTTTAAATGTTGATTTTGTATTTATTTCTTGAAATTCAAGAGTTGGAATATTTCAGTAGTGTTTTTTCGTTGTTTACATTGTCACAATTACATTCTCTTGATTTTTCAAAGTTCATTTTGAATTTCTTTCTTTGAAATGCAAGAGTTGGAATATTTAAGTAGTGTCTTGTCGTGGTTTACCTTGTCACAGTTACATTCTCTTTATTTTTCAAAGTTCATTTTTTATTTATTTCGTTGAAATGCAAGAGTTGGAATATTTCAGTAGTGTCTTGTCGTGGTTTACCTTGTCACAGTTACATTCTCTTAATTTTTCAAAGTTCATTTTGAATTTCTTTCATTGAAATGCAAGAGTTGGAATATTTTAGTAGTGTCATGTCGTGGTTTACCTTGTCACTGTTACATTCTATTGATTTTTCAAAGTTTATTGTTGATTTCTTTCGTTGAAATGCAAGAATTGGAATATTTCAGTAGTGTTTTTGTCGTGGTTTACCTTGTCGCAATTACATTCTCTTGATTTTTTGAAGTTCATTTTGGATTTCTTTCATGAAATGCAAGAGTTGGAATATTTAAATAGTGTTTTGTCATGCTTTACCGTTTCACAGTTACATTCTCTTGATTTTCAAAAGTTCATTTTGGATTTCTTTTGTTGCAATTCAAGAGTTGGAATATTTCAGTAGTGTTTTGTCGTGGTTTACCTTGTCACAGTTACATTCTTTTGATTTCTGAAAGTTCATTGTGAATTTCATTCGTTGAAATGCAAGAGTTGGAATATTTTTTAGTAGTGTCTTGTCGTGATTTACCTTGTCACAGTTACATTCTCTTGATTCTTCAAAGTTCATTTTGGATTTCTTTCGTTGAAATGCAAGAGTTGGAATATTTCAGTAGTGTTTTTGTCGTGGTTTACCTTGTCACAGTTACATTCTCTTGATTTTTCAAAGTTCATTTTGAATATCTTTCGTTAAATACAAGAACTGGAATATTTCAGCAGTGTTTCGTCGTGGTTTAACTTGTCACAGTGACATTCTCTTCATTTTTCAAAGTTCATCTTGAATTTCATTCGTTGAAATGCAAGAGTTGGAATATTTCAGTAGTGTTTTGTCGTGGTTTACCGTGTCAAAGTTACATTCTCTTGATTTTTCAAAGTTCATTTTGGATCTTTACATTCTCTTGATTTTTCAAAATTCATTTTGAATTTCTTTCGTTGAAATGCAAGAGTTGGAATATTTCAGTAGTGTCTTGTTGTACTTTACCTTGTCACTTTTACATTCTCTTGATTTTTCAAAGTTCATTTGGAATTTATCTCGTTGAAATGCAAGAGTTGGAATATTTCAGTAGTGTCTTGTCGTGCTTTACCTTGTCACTTTTACATTCTCTTGAGTTTTCAAAGTTCATTTTGGATTTCTTTCGTTGAAATGCAAGAGTTGGAATATTTCAGTAGTGTCTTGTCGTGGTTTACCTTGTCACAGTTACATTATCTTAATTTTTCAAAGTTCATTTTGAATTTCTTTCGTTGAAATGCAAGAGTTGGAACAGTTCAGTAGTGTCTTGTTGTGCTCCACCTTGTTACAGTTACTTTCTCTTAATGTTTCAAAGTTCATTTTGAATTTCTTTCGTTGAAATGCAAGAGTTGGAATATTTCAGTAGTGTTTTGTCGTGGTTTACCATATCAAAGTTACATTTTCTTAATTTTTCAAAGTTCATTTTGAATTTCTTTTGTTGAAATGCAAGAGTTGTAATATTACAGTAGTGTTTTATCGTGGTTTACCTTGTCACACTTTCATTCTCTTGATTTTTCAAAGTTCATTTTGGATTTTTTTTCGTTGAAATGCAAGAGTTGGATTATTTCAGTAGTGTATTGTCGTGGTTTACCCTGTCACACTTTCATTCTATTAATTTTGCAAAGTTCATTTTGAATTTCTTTCATTGAAATGCAAGAGTTGGATTATTTCAGTAGTGTTTTGTCGTGGTTTACCATTTCACAGTTACATTCTCTTGATTTTTCAAAGTTCATTTTTGGATTTCTTTCGTTGAAATGCAAGAGTTGGAATATTTCAGTAGTGTTTTGTCATGGTTTACCTTGTCAAAGTTACATTCTCTGGATTTTTCAAAGTTCATTTTGGATTTCTTTCGTTGAAATGCAAGAGTTTGAATACTTCAGTAGTGTCTTGTCGTGGTTTACCTTGTCACAGTTACATTCTCTTGATTTTTCAAAGTTAATTTTGGATTTCTTTCGCTGAAATGCAAGAGTTGGAATATTTCAGTAGTGTTTTGTCGTGGTTTACCTTGTCACAGTTACATTCTCTTAATTTTTCAAAGTTCATTTTGAATTTCTTTCGTTGAAATGCAAAAGTTGGAATATTTCAGTAGTGTTTTGTTGTGCTTTACCTTGTCACAGATACATTCTCTTGATTTTTCAAAGTTCATTTTGAATTTCTTTCATTGAAATGCAAGAGTTGGAATATTTTAGTAGTGTCTTGTCGTGGTTTACCTTGTCACAGTTACATTCTCTTGATTTTTCAAAGTTAATTTTGGATTTCTTTCGTTGAAATTCAAGAGTTAGAATATTTAAGTAGTGTTTTGTCGTGGTTTACCATGTCACAGTTACATTCTCTTGATTTTTAAATGTTTATTTTCGTTTTCTTTCGTTGAAATGCAAGAGTTTGAATATTTCAGTAGTGTGTAGTCGTGGTTTACCTTGTAACTATTATATTCTCCTGATTTTTCAAAGTTCGTTTTGTATTTTTTCCGTTGAAATGCAAGAGTTGGAATATTTCAGTAGTGTCTTGTCGTGGATTACCTTGTCACAGTTACATTCTCTTGATTTTTTAAAGTTCATTTTGGATTTCTTTCGTTGAAATGCAAGAGTTAGAATATTTCAGTAGTGTTTTCTCGTGGTTTACCTTGTCACAGTTACATTCTCTTAATTTTTCAAAGTTCATTTTGAATTTCTTTCGTTGAAATGCAGGAGTTGGAATATTTCAGTGGTGTTTTGTTGTGCTTTACCTTTTCACTGTTACATTATCTTGATGTTTCAATGTTCATTTTGAATTTTTTTCGTTTAAATTCAGGAGTTGGAATAGTTTAGTAGTTTTTTGTTATGTTTTACCTTGTCACAGTTACATTCTCTTAATTTTTCAAATTCCTTTTTGAATTTATTTCGTTGAAATGCAAGAGTAGGAATATTTCAGTAGTGTCTTGTCGTGGTTTACCTTATCACAGTTACATTCTCTTGATTTTTCAAAGTTCATTTTGGATTTTTTTCGTTGAAATGCAAGAGTTGGAATATTTCAGTAGTGTTTTTGTCGTGGTTTACCTTTTCACAGTTAAATTATCTTGATTTTTCAAAGTTAATTTTGAATTTCTTTCCTTGAAATGCAAAAGTTGGAATATTTCATTAGTGTTTTGTCGTGGTTTACCTTGTCACAGTTACAGTCTCTTGATTTTTCAAAGTTCATTTTTGGATTTCTTTCGTTGAAATGCAAGAGTTGGAATATTTTAGTAGTGTTTTGTTATGGTTTACCTTGTCTCAGTTACATTCTCTTGATTTTTCAAAGTTCATTTTGAATTTCTTTCGTTGAAATGAAAGAGTTGGAATATTTCAGTAGTGTATTGTCGTGGTTTACCTTGTCACAGTTACATTCTCTTGATTTTTCAAAGTTGATTTTGAATTTCTTTCGTTGAAATGAAAGAGTTGGAATATTTCAGTAGTATTTTGTAGTTCTTTACCTTGTCACAGTTACAGTCTCTTGATTTTTCAAAGTTCATTTTGAATTTCTTTCCTTGAAATGCAAGAGTTGGAATATTTTAGTAGTGTCATGTCGTGGTTTACCTTGTCACAGTTACTTTCTCTTGATTTTTCAAAGTTCATTTTGGATTTCTTTCGTTGAAATGCAAGAGTTGGAATATTTCAGTAGTTTTTTTGTCGTGGTTTACCTTGTCACAGTTACATTCTCTTGATTTTATAAAGTTCATTTTGAATTTCTTTCTTAAAATGCACGAGTTGGAATATTTCAGTAGTTTTTTTTCGTGATTTACCTTGTCACAGTTACATTCTCTTAACTTTTCAAAGTTCATTTTGGATTTCTTTCGTTGAAATGCAGGAGCTGGAATATTTCAATAGTGTCTTATCATGGTTTACCCTGTCAAAGTTACATTCTCTTTATTTTTAAAAGTTCATTTTGTATTTCTTTCCTTGAAATGCAAGAGTTGGAATATTTCAGTAGTGTTTTTGTCGTGGTTTACCTTGTCACAGTTACATTCTCTTGATTTTTCAAAGTTCATTTTGAATATCTTTCGTAAAATGCAAGAACTGGAATATTTCAGCAGTGTTTCGTCGTGGTTTACCTTGTCACAGTGACATTCTCTTCATTTTTCAAAGTTCATCTTGAATTTCATTCGTTGAAATGCAAGAGTTGGAATATTTCAGTAGTGTTTTGTCGTGGTTTACCGTGTCAAAGTTACATTCTCTTGATTTTTCAAAGTTCATTTTGGATCTTTACATTCTCTTGATTTTTCAAAGTTCATTTTGAATTTCTTTCGTTGAAATGCAAGAGTTGGAATATTTCAGTAGTGTCTTGTTGTTCTTTACATTTTCACTTTTACATTCTCTTGATTTTTCAAAGTTCATTTTGAATTTATCTCGTTGAAATGCAAGAGTTGGAATATTTCAGTAGTGTCTTGTCGTGCTTTACCTTGTCACTTTTACATTCTCTTGAGTTTTCAAAGTTCATTTTGGATTTCTTTCGTTGAAATGCAAGAGTTGGATTATTTCAGTTGTGTTTTGTCGTGGTTTACCATGTCACAGTTACATTCTCTTAAATTCTCAAAGTTCATTTTGAATTTCTTTCGTTGAAATGCAAGACTTGGAATATTTCAGTAGTGTTTTGTTGTGCTTTACCTTGTCACAGTTACAATCTCTTGATTTTTCAAAGTTCATTTTGAATTTCTTTCGTGAAATGCAAGAGTTGGAATATTTCAGTAGTGTTTTGTCGTGGTTTACCCTGTCACAGTGACATTCTCTTAATTTTTCAAAGTTCATTTTGAATTTCTTTCGTTGAAATGCAAGAGTTGGAATATTTCAGTAGTGTTTTGTCGTAGTTTACCGTGTCACAGTTACATTCTCTTGATTTTTCAAAGTTCATTGTGGATTTCTTTCATTGAAATGTGTTTTGTTGTGCTTTACCTTGTCACAGTTACATTTCCTTGATTTTTCAAAGTTCATTTTGCATTTCTTTCGTTGAAATGCATGAGTTTAAATATTTCAGTTGTGTTTTGTTGTGTTTTACCTCGTCACAGTTAAATTCTTTTGATTTTTCAAAGTTCATTTTGGATTTCTTTCGTAAAATGCAAGAGCTGGAATATTTCAGTAGTGTTTTGTCGTGGTTTACCATATCACAGTTACTACGTACGCGCTCGTACTTAAACGCGCGTACGTAGGAAAGAAATTCAAAATGAACTTTGAAAAATCAAGAGAATGTAACTGTGACATGGTAAACCACGACAAAACACTACTGAAATATTCCAACTCTTGCATTTTACGAAATAAATCCAAAATGAACTTTGAAAAATCAAAAGAAAGTTACTGTGACAAGGTAAAGCACAACAAAACACTACTGAAATATTCCAACTCTTGCATTTCAACGAAAGAAATCCAAAATGAACTTTGAAAAATCAAGAGAATGTAACTGTGACAAGGTAAAGCATAACAAAACACATTTCAATGAAAAAAATCCAAAATGAACTTTGAAAAATCAAGAGAATGTAACTGTGACACGGTAAACCACGACAAAACACTACTAAAATATTCCAATTCGTGCATTTCAACGAAAGAAATTCAAGATGAACTTTGAAAAATCAAGAGAATGTCACTGTGACAAGGTAAACCACGACGAAACACAACTGAAATATTCCAACTCTTGCATTTCACGAAAGAAATTCAAAATGAACTTTGAAAAATCAAGAGAATGTAACAGTGACAAGGTAAACCAAGACAAAAACACTACTGAAATATTCCAACTCTTGCATTTCAACAAAAGAAATCCAAAATGAACTTTGAAAAATCAAGAGAATGTAACTGTGACAAGGTAAACCACGACAAGACACTACTAAAATATTCCAACTCTTGCATTTCAATGAAAGAAATTCAAAATGAACTTTGACAAATCAAGAGAATGTATCTGTGACAAAGTAAAGCACAACAAAACACTACTGAAATATTCCAACTCTTGCATTTCAACGAAAGAAATTCAAAATGAACTTTGAAAAATTAAGAGAATGTAACTGTGACAAGATAAACCACGGATAGACACTACTGAAATATTCCAACTCTTACATTTCAACGAAGAAATCCAAAATGAACCTTGAAAAATCATGAGAATGTTATTGTGACAATGTAAATCACAACAAGAAAGAACTGAAATATTCCAACTCTTGCATTTCAACGAAATAAATCCAAAATGAACTTTGAAAAATCAAGAGAATGTAACTGTGACAAGGTAAACCACGATAAAACACTACTGAAATATTCCAACTCTTGCATTTCACGAAATAAATTCAAAATGAACTTTTGAAAAACCAAGAGAATGTAACTGTGACAAGGTAAACCACGACAAAAACACTACTGAAATATTCCAACTCTTGCATTTCAACGTAAGAAATCCAAAATGAACTTTGAAAAATCAAGAGAATGTAACTGTGACAAGGTAAACCACGACATGACACTACTAAAATATTCCAACTCTTGCATTTCAATGAAAGAAATTCAAAATGAACTTTGAAAAATCAAGAGATTGTATCTGTGACAAGGTAAAGCACAACAAAACACTACTAAAATATTCCAACTCTTGCATTTCAACGAAAGAAATTCAAAATGAACTTTGAAATATCAAGATAATGTAACTGTGACAAGGTAAACCACGACAAAAATACTTCTGAAATATTGCAAATATTGAATTTTAACGAATTAAATCAAAAATGAGCTTTGAAAAATCAAGAGAATGTAACCGTGACAACACAAACCTCGACAAAGCACTACTGAAATATTATAACTCTTGAATTTCAATGAAAGAAATACAAAATGAACTTTCAAAAATCAAGAGAATGTATCTATGACAATGTAAAGCACAACAAGACACCACTGAAATATTCCAACTCTTGCATTTCAACGAAAGAAATTCAAAATAAATTTTGAAAAATCATGAGAATGTAACTGTGACAAGGTAAACCACGACAAGACACTACTTAAATATTCCAACTCTTGCATTTCAACGAAAGAAATCCAAAATTAACTTTGAAAAATCATGAGAATGTAAGTGTTAAAAGGTAAACCACGACAAAACAATGCTGAAATATTCCAGCTCTTGCATTTCAACGAAAGAAATCAAAAATTAATTGTGAAAAATCAAGAGACTTTAGCAGTGTCAAGGTAAAGCACGACAAAACACTACTGAAATAATCAAAATCGTTTATTTCACGAAAAAAAATCAAAAGGAACTTTGAAAAATCAAGAGAATGTAACTGTGACAAGGTAAACCACGACGAAAACACTACTGAAATATTCCAACTCTTGCATTTCGACGAAAGAAATCCAAAATTAACTTTGAAAAATCAAGAGAATGTAACTGTGACAAGGTAAATCACTACAAGACACTATTAAAATATTCCAACTCTTGCATTTCAATGAAAGAAATTCAAAATGAACTTTGAAAAATTAAGAGAATGTAACTCTGACAATTTAAAGCACAACATCACACTACTGAAATATTCCAAATCTTACATTTCAACGAAATAAATACAAAATGAACTTTGAAAAATTAAGAGAATTTAATTGTGACAAGGTAAACCACGACAATACACTACTGAAATATTCCAACTCTTGAATTTCATCGAAAAAATTCAAAATGAACTTTGAAAAATCAAGAGAATGTAACTGTGACAGGGTAAACCATGACAAAACACTAATTATAAATTCAATATATTTAATTTAAATTAATTAAATCCAAAATGAAATTTGAAAAATAATGAGAATTTATCTGTGACAAGTTAAACCAAGACAAAACACTACTTAAATATTCCAACTCTTGCATTTCAACGAAAGAAATCCAAAATGAACTTTGAAAAATTGAGAGAATGTAACTGTGACAAGGTAAACCATAACAAAACACTACTGAAATATTCCAACTCTCGCATTTCAAGGAAAGAAATCCAAAATGAACTTTGAAAAATCAAGTGAATGTAACTATGACAAGGTAAACCACGACAAAACACTACTGAAATATTCCAACTCTTGCATTTCAAGGAGAGAAATCCAAAATGAATTTTGAAAAATCAAGAGAATGTAACTGTGACAAAGGTAAACCACGATAAAACACTATTGAAATATTCCAACTCTTGCATTTCACGAAAGAAATTCAAAATAAACTTTGAAAAATCAAGAGAATGTAACTGTGACATGGTAAACCACGACAAGACACTACTAAAATATTCCAACTCTTGCATTTCAATGAAAGAAATTCAAAATGAACTTTGAAAAATCAAGAGAATGTATCTGTGACAAGGTAAAGCACAACAAAACACTACTGAAATATTCCAACTCTTGCATTTCAACGAAAGAAATTCAAACAGAACTTTGAAAAATTAAGAGAATGTAACTGTGACAAGGTAAACCACGACAAAAACACTACTGAAATATTCCAACTCTTGCATTTCAACGAAGGGAATCCAAAATGAACTTTGAAAAATCAAGAGAATGTAACTGTGACAAGGTAAACCACGACAAGACACTACTAAAATATTCCAACTCTTGCATTTCAATGAAAGAAATTCAAAATGAACTTTGAAAAATCAAGAGAATGTATCTGTGACAAGGTAAAGCACAACAAAACACTACTGAAATATTCCAACTCTTGCATTTCAACGAAATAAATTCAAAATGAACTTTGAAAAATTAATAGAATGTAACTGTGACAAGGTAAACCACGACAAGACACTACTGAAATATTCCAACTCTTGCATTGCAACGAAAGAAATCCAAAATGAAATTTGAAAAATCAAGAGAATGTAACTGTGACAAGGTAAACCACGACAAAACACTACTGAAATATTCCAACTCTTGCATTTCAACGAATGAAATCCAAAATGAACTTTGAAAAATCAAGAAAATGTAAATGTGATAAGGTGAACCATGGCAAAACACTACTGAAATATTCCAACTCTTGCATTTCACAAAAGAAATCCAAAATGAACTTTGAAAAATCAAGAGAATGTAACTGTGACATGGTAAACCACGACAAAAACACTACTGAAATATTCCAACTCTTGCATTTCGACGAAAGAAATCCAAAATGAACTTTGAAAAATCAAGAGAATGTAACTGTGACAAGGTAAATCACTACATGACACTATTAAAATATTCCAACTCTTGCATTTCAATGAAAGAAATTCAAAATGAACTTTTAAAAATCAAGAGAATGTATCTGTGACAAGGTAAAGCACAACAAAACACTACTGAAATATTCCAACTCTTGCACTTCAACGAAAGAAATTCAAAATGAACTTTGAAAAATTAAGAGAATGTAATTGTGACAAGGTAAACCACGACAAGACACTACTGAAATATTCCAACTCTTGATTTTCATCGAAAGAAATCCAAAATGAACTTTGAAAAATCAAGAGAATGTAACTGTGACAGGGTAAACCATGACAAAACACTACTGAAATATTCAAACTCTTGCATTTCAAGGAAAGAAATCCAAAATGAACTTTGAAAAATCAAGAGAATGTAACTGTGACAAGGTAAACCACGAAAAAAAACTACTGAAGTATTCCAAATCTTACCTTTCAACGAAAGAAATCCAAAATGAACTTTGACAAATTGAGAGAATGTAACTGTGACAATGTAAAGCACAATAAAACACTACTGAAATATTCCAACTCTCACATTTCAAGGAAAGAAATCCAAAATGAACTTTGAAAAATCAAGTGAATGTAACTATGACAAGGTAAACCACGACAAAACACTACTGAAATATTCCAACTCTTGCATTTCAAGGAAAGAAATCCAAAATGAGCCTTGAAAAATCAAGAGAATGTAACTGTGACAAGGTAAACCATAATAAAACAATATTGAAATATTCCAACTCTTGCATTTCACGAAAGAAATTCAAAATGAACTTTGAAAAATCAAGAGGATGTAACTGTGACAAGGTAAACCACGATAAAACACTACTAAAATATTCCAACTCTTGCATTTCAATGAAAGAAATTCAAAATGAGCTTTGAAAAATCAAGAGAATGCATCTGTGACAAGGTAAAGCACAACAAAACACTACTGAAATATTCCAACTCTTGCATTTCAATGAAAGAAATTCAAAAAGAACTTTGAAAAATTAAGAGAATGTAACTGTGACAAGGTAAACCAAGACAAAAACACTACTGAAATATTCCAACTCTTGCATTTCAACGAAGGGAATCCAAAATGAACTTTGAAAAATCAAGAGAATGTAACTGTGACAAGGTAAACCACGACAAGACACTACTAAAATATTCCAACTCTTGCATTTCAATGAAATAAATTCAAAATGAACTTTGAAAAATCAAGAGAATGTATCTGTGACAAGGTAAAGCACAACTAAACATTACTGAAATATTCCAACTCTTGCATTTCAACGAAAGAAATTCAAAATGAACTTTGAAAAATTAAGAGAATGTAACTGTGACAAGGTAAACCACTACAAGACACTACTTAAATATTACAATTATTGCATTGCAACGAAAGAAATCCAAAATGAAATTTTAAAAATCAAGAGAATGTAACTGTGACAAGGTTAACCACGACAAAACACTACTGAAATATTCCAACTCTTGCATTTCAACGAAAGAAATCCAAAATGAACTTTGAAAAATCAAGAGAATGTAATTGTGACAAGGTAAACCACGACAAAACACTACTGAAATATTCCAACTCTAGCATTTCACGAAAGAAATTCAAAATGAACTTTGAAAAATAAAGAGAATGTAACTGTGACACGGTAAACCACGACAAAACACTACTTAAATATACCAACTCTTGCATTTCAAGGACAGAAATCCAAAATGAACTTTGAAAAATAAAGATAATGTAAATGTGACAAGATAAACCACTACAAAACACTACTGAAATATTCCAACTCTTGCATTTCACGAAAGAAATTCAAAATGAACTTGGAAAAATCAAGAGAATGTAACTGTGACAAGGTAAACCACGACAAAAACACTACTGAAAAATTCTAACTCTTGCATTTCGACGAAAGAAATCCAAAATGAACTTTTGAAAAATCAAAAGAATGTAACTGTGACAAGGTAAACCACAACAAAACACTACTTAAATAGTCCAACTCTTTCATTTCAACGACAGAAATTCAAAATGAATTTTGAAAAATCAAGAAAATGTAATTGTGACAAGGTAAACCACGACAAGACACTACTGAAATATTCTAACTCTTGATTTTCATCGAAAGAAATCCAAAATGAACTTTGAAAAATCAAAAGAATGTAACTGTGACAAACTAAACCACGACAAAACACTGCTGAAATATTCCAACTCTTGTATTTCACGAAAGAAATTCAAAATGAACTTTGAAAAATCAAGAGAATGTAAAAATCCAAAATGAACTTTGAAAAATCAAGAGGATGTAACTGTGACAAGTTAAACCAAGACAAAACACTACTGAAATATTCCAAATCTTGCATTTCAATGAAAGAAATTCAAAATGAACTTTGAAAAATTAAGAGAATGTAACTGTGACAAGGTAAACCATGACAAAACACTACTGAAATAATCCAACTCTTGCATTTCAATGAAAGAAATCCAAAATGAACTTTGAAAAATCAAGAGAATGTAACTGTGACAAGGTAAACCATAACAAAACACTACTGAAATATTCCAACTCTCGCATTTCAAGGAAAGAAATCCAAAATGAACTTTGAAAAAACAAGTGAATGTAACTATGACAAGGTAAACTACGACAAAACACTACTGAAATATTCCAACTCTTGCATTTCACGAAAGAAATTCAAAATGAACTTTGAAAAATCAAGAGAATGTAACTATGACAAGGTAAACCACGAAAAATCACTACTGAAATATTCCAACTCTTGCATTTCGACGAAAGAAATCCAAAATGAACTTTGAAAAATCATCAGAATGTAACTGTGACAAGGTAAACCACGAAATGACACTACTAAAATATTCCAACTCTTGCATTTCAATGAAAGAAATTCTAAATGAACTTGGAAAAATTAAGAGAATGTATCTGTGACAAGGTAAAGCACAACAAAACACTACTGAAATATTCCAACTCTTGCATTTCAACGAAAGAAATTCAAAATGAACTTTGAAAAATTAAGAGAATGTAACTGTGACAAGGTAAACCACGACAGGACACTACTGAAATATTCCAACTCTTGATTTTCAACGAAAAAATCCAAAATGAACTTTGAAAAATCAAGAGAATGTAATTGTGACAAGCTAAACCACGACAAGACACTACTGAAATATTCCAACTCTTGCATTTCACCGAAAGAAATCCAAGATGAACTTTGAAAAATCAAGAGAATGTAACTCTGACAAGGTAAACAATGACAAAACACTATTGAAATATTCCAACTCTTGCATATCAATGAATGAAATCCAAAATGAACTTTGAAAAATCAAGAGAATATAACTGTGATAAGGTAAACCATAACAGAACACTTCTGAAATATTCCAACTCTTGCATTTCAAGGAAAAACACTAAAAACGAACTTTGAAAAATCAAGAGAATTTAACTCTGACAAGATAAACAAAGACAAAACACTACTGAAATATTCCAACTCTTGCATTTCAAAGAAGGAAATTCAAAATGAACTTTGAAAAATCAAGAGAATGTAACTGTGACAAGGTAAACCATGACAAAACACTACTGAAATAATCCAACTCTTGCATTTTAATGAAAAAAAACCAAAATGAACTTTGAAAAATCAAGAGAATGTAACTGTGACAAGGTAAACCATAACAAAACACTACTGAAATATTCCAACTCTCGCATTTCAAGGAAAGAAATCCAAAATGAACTTTGAAAAATCAAGTGAATGTAACTATGACAAGGTAAACTACGACAAAACACTACTGAAATATTCCAACTCTTGCATTTCAAGGAAAGAAATCCAAAATGAGTTTTGAAAAATCAAGAGAATGTAACTGTGACAAGGTAAACCACGATAAAACACTATTGAAATATTCCAACTCTTGCATTTCAATAAAGAAATTCAAAATAAACTTTGAAAAATCAAGAGAATGTAACTGTGACATGGTAAAACATGACAAAATACTACTGAAATATTCCAATTCTTGCATTTCGCGAAAGAAATTCAAAATAAACTTTGAAAAATCAAGAGAATGTACCTGTGATAAGGTAAACCGCGACAAAACACTACGGAAATATTCCAACTCTTGCATTTCACGAAAGAAATTCAAAATGAACTTTTAAAAACTAAGTGAATGTAACTCTGACAAGGTAAACCACGACAAAAAACTACTGAATTATTCCAAATCTTGCATTTCACTGAAAGAAATCCAAATGAACTTTGAAAAATCAAGAGAGTGTAACTGTGACAAGGTAAGCCACGAAAAAGCACTACTAAAATATTCCAACTCTTGCATTTCAATAAAAAAAATTCAAAATGAACTTTGAAAAATCAAGAGAATGTATCTGTGACAAGGTAAAGCACAACAAAACACTACTGAAATATTCCAACTCTTGCATTTCAACGAAAGAAATTCAAAAAGAACTTTGAAAAAATAAGAGAATGTAACTGTGACAAGGTAAATCACGACAAGACACTACTGAAATATTCCAACTCTTGCATTTCAAAGAAAGAAATTCAAAATGAACTTTGAAAAATCAAGTGAATGTAACAATGACAAGGTAAACCACGACAAGACACTACAGAAATATTCCAACTCTTGCATTTCAACGAAAGAAATTCAAAATGATCTTAGAAAAATCAAGAGAATGTAACTGTGATAAGGTAAACCATGACAAAACACTATTGAAATATTCCAATTCTTGCATTTCGCGAAAGAAATTCAAAAGAAATTTTGAAAAATCAAGATAATGTAACTGTGACAAGGTAAAGCATGACAAAACACTACTGAAATATTCCAACTCTTGCAGTTCAAGGAAAGAAATCCAAAATCAACTTTGAAAAATCAAGGGAATGTAAGTATGACAAGGTAAACTACGACAATACACTACTGAAATATTCCAACTCTTGCATTTCACGAAAGAAGTTCAAAATGAACTTTGAAAAATCAAGAGAATGTAACTATGACAAGGTAAACCACGACAAAAACACTACTGAAATATTCCAACTCTTGCATTTCAACGAAAGAAATCCAAAATGAACTATGAAAAATCAAGAGAATGTAACTGTGACAAGGTAAACCACGACATGACACTACTAAAATATTCCAACTCTTGCATTTCAATGAAAGAAATTCAAAATGAACTTTGAAAAATTAAGAGAATGTATCTGTGACAAGGTAAAGCATAACAAAACACTACTGAAATATTCCAACTCTTGATTTTCAACGAAAAAATCCAAAATGAACTTTGAAAAATTAAGAGAATGTAACTGTGACAAGGTAAACCACGACAAGACAGTACTGAAATATTCCAACTCTTGATTTTCAACGAAAAAATCCAAAATGAACTTTTAAAAATCAAGAGAATGTAACTGTGACAAGCTAAACCACGACAAGACACTACTGAAATATTCAAACTCTTGAATTTCAACGAAAGAAATCCAAAATGAACTTTGAAAAATCAAGAAAATTAAACTCTGACAAGGTAAACCATGACAAAACACTACTGAAATATTCCAACTCTTGCATTTCAAGGAATGAAATCCAAAATGAACTTTGAAAAATCAAGAGAATGTAACTGTGACAAGGTAAACCATAACAAAACGCTACTGAAATATTCCAACTCTTGCATTTCAACGAAAGAAATCCAAAAATGAACTTTGAAAAATTAAGAAAATGTAACTGTGACATGGTAAACCATGACAAAACACTACTGAAATATTCCAACTCTTGCATTTCAATGAAAGAAATCCAAAATGAACTTTGAAAAATCAAGAGAATGTAACAGTGACAAGGTAAACCATGACAAAACACTACTGAAATAATCCAACTCTTGCATTTTAATGAAAAAAAACCAAAATGAACTTTGAAAAATCAAGAGAATGTAACTGTGACAAGGTAAACCATAACAAAACACTACTGAAATATTCCAACTCTTGCATTTCAGGGAAAGAAATCCAACCATAACAAAGCACTACTGAAATATTCCAACTCTTGCATTTCAACGAAAGAAATCCAAAAATGAACTTTGAAAAATCAAGAGAATGTAACTCTGACAAGGTAAACCACGACAAAACACTACTGAAATATTCCAACTCTTGCATTTCACGAAAGAAATTCAAAATGAACTTTGAAAAATCAAGAGAATGTATCTGTGACAAGGTAAAGCACAACAAAACACTACTGAAATATTCCAACTCTTGCATTTCAACGAAAGAAATTCAAAATGAACTTTGAAAAATTAAGAGAATGTAACTGCGACAAGGTAAACCACGACAAGACACTACTGAAATATTCCAACTCTTGCATTTCAACTAAAGAAATTCAAAATGAACTTTGAAAAATTAAGAGAATGTAACTGTGACAAGGTAAACCACGACAAAACACTACTGAAATATTCCAACTCTTGCATTTCAACGAAAGAAATTCAAAATGAACTTTGAAAAATCAAGAGAATGTAATTGTGACAAGGTAAACCACGACAATACACTACTGAAATATTCAAACTCTTGAATTTCACGAAAGAAATTCAAAATGAACTTTGAAAAATCAAGTGAATGTAACTGTGACAAGGTAAACCATAAAAAAACACTACTGAAATATTCCAACTCTCGCATTTCAAGGAAAGAAATCCAAAATGAACTTTGAAAAATCAAGTGAATGTAACTATGACAAGGTAAACCACGACAAAACACTACTGAAATATTCCAACTCTTGCATTTCACGAAAGAAGTTCAAAATGAACTTTGAAAAATGAATGAATGTAACTGTGACATGGTAAAGCACAACAAAATACTACTGAAATATTCCAACTCTTGCATTTCAACGAAAGAAATTCAAAATGAACTTTGAAAAATTAAGAGAATGTAACTGTGACAAGGTAAACGACGAGAAGACACTACTGAAATATTCCAACTCTTGATTTTTAACGACAAAATCCAAAATGAACTTTGAAAAATCAAGAGAATGTAACTGTGACAAGCTAAACCACGACAAGACACTACTGAAATATTCCAACTCTTACATTTCAACGAAAGAAATCCAAAATGAACTTTGAAAAATCAAGAAAATTTAACTGTGACAAGGTAAACCAAGGCTAAACACTACTGAAATATTCCAACTCTTGCATTTCAACGAAAGAAATCCACAATGAACTTTGAAAAATAAAGAGAATGTAATTGTGACAACGTAAACCATAACAAGATACTACTTAAATATTCCAACTCTTTCATTTCAAAGAAATAAATACAAAAATGAACTTTAAAAAATCAACAGAATGTAACTGTGACAAGGTAAACCATGATAAAACATTACTGAAATATTCCAACTCTTGCATTTCAATGAAAGAAATCCAAAATGAACTTTGAAAAATCAAGAGAATGTAACTGTGACAAGGTAAACAACGACAAAACACTACTGAAATATTCCAACTCTTGCATTTCAAGGAAAGAAATCCAAAATGAAATTTGAAAAATCAAGTGAATGTAACTATGACAAGGTAAACTACGACAAAACACTACTGAAATAATCCAACTCTTGCATTTTAATGAAAGAAATCCAAAATGAACTTTGAAAAATCAAGAGAATGTAACTGTGACAAGGTAAACCATAACAAAACACTACTGAAATATTCCAACTCTCGCATTTCAACGAAAGAAATCCAAAATTAACTTTGAAAAATCAAGAGAATGTAAGTGTGACAAGGTAAACTACGACAAAACACTACTGAAATATTCCAACCCTTGCATTTTAATGAAAGAAATACAAAATGAATTTTGAAAAATCAGGAGAATACAACTGTGACAAGCTAAACCACGATAAAACACTATTGAAGTATTTCAACTCTTGCCTTTCACTAAAGATATTAAATATGAACTTTGAAAAATCAAGAGAATGTAACTGTGACATGGTAAACCACGACAAAATACTACTGAAATATTCCAATTCTTGCATTTCGCGAAAGAAATTCAAAATAAACTTTGAAAAATCAAGAGAATGTAACTGTGACAAGGTAAACCACGACAAAACACTACTGAAATATTCCAACTCTTGCATTTCAACGAAAGAAATTCAAAATGAACTTTGAAAAATTAAGAGAATGTAACTGTGACAAGGTAAACCACGACAAAAACACTACTGAAATATTCCAACTCATGCATTTCAAGGAAAGAAATCCAAAATTAACTTTGAAAAATCAAGTGAATGTAACTTTGACAAAGTAAACCACGACAAAACAATACTTAAATATTCCAACTCTTGCATTTAAATGAAAGAAATCCAAAATGAACTTTGAAAAATCAAGAGAATGTAACTGTGACAAGTTAAACCACGTAAAAACACAACTGAAATATTCCAACTACTGCATTTCAACGAAAGAAATACAAAATGAACTTTGAAAAATTAAGAGAATGTAACTGTGACAAGGTAAATCATTATAACACACTACTGAAATAATCCAACTCTTGCATTTCAACGAAATATATCCAAAATGAACTTTGAAAAATAATGAGAATTTAGCTGTGACACGGTAAACCACGACAAAACACTACTGAAATATTCCAACTCTTGCCTTTCAACGAAAGAAATTCAAAATGAGCTTTTAAAAATCAAGATATTGTAATTGTGACAAGGTAAACCACGACAAAACACTACTGAAATATTCCAACTCTTGCATTTCACGAAAGAAATTCAAAATGAACATTGAAAAATCAAGAGAATGTAACTGTGAAAAGGTAAACCATAAAAAAACACTACTGAAATATTCCAACTCTCGCATTTCAAGGAAAGAAATCCAAAATGAACTTTGAAAAATCAAGTGAATGTAACTATGACAAGGTAAACCACGACAAAACACTACTGAAATATTCCAACTCTTGCATTTCACGAAAGATGTTCAAAATGAACTTTGAAAAATCAAGTGAATGTAACTATGACAAGGTAAACCACGACAAAAACACTACTGAAATATTCCAACTCTTGAATTTCAAGGAAAGAAATCCAAAATGAGTTTTGAAAAATCAAGAGAATGTAACTGTGACAAGGTAAACCACGATAAAACACTATTGAAATATTCCAACTCTTGCATTTCAACGAAAGAAATTCAAAATGAACTTTGAAAAATTAAGAGAATGTAACTGTGACAAGGTAAACCACGACAAAACACTACTGAAATATTCCAACTTTTGCATTTCAAAGTAAGAAATCCAAAATGAACTTTGAAAAATCAAGTGAATGTAACTGTGACAAGGTAAACCAAGACAAAACACTACTGAAATATTCCAACTCTTTCATTTCAACGAAAAAAATCCAAAATGAACTTTGAAAAATCAAGAGAATGTAATTGTGACAAGGTAAACCACGACAAAACACTACTGAAATATTCCAACTCTTGCATTTCACGAAAGAAAATCAAAATGAACGTTGAAAAATAAATAGAATTTAAATTTGACAAGGTAAACCACGACAAAAACACTACTGAAATATTCCAACTCTTGCATTTCTACGAAAGAAATCCAAAATGAACTTTGAAAAATCAAGAGAATGTAACTGTGACAAGGTAAACCACGACAAGACACAACTGAAATATTCCAACTCTTGCATTTCAATGAAAGAAATCCAAAATGAACTTTGAAAAATCAAGAGAATCTAACTGTGACAAGGTAAAGCACAACAAAACATTACTGAAATATTCCAACTCTTGCATTTCATCGAAAGAAATCCAAAATGAACTTTGAAAAATCAAAAGAATGTAACTGTGACAAGCTTAACCACGACAAAACACTGCTGAAATATTCCAACTCTTGCATTTCACGAAAGAAATTCAATATGAACTTTGAAAAATCAAAAGAATGTAAAAATTCAAAATTAATTTTGAAAAATCAAGAGGATGTAACTTTGACAAGTTAAACCAAGACATAACACTACTGAAATATTCCAACTGTTGCATTTCAATAAAAAAAATTCAAAATAAAATTTGAAAAATTAAGAGAATGTAACTGTGACAAGGTAAACCATGACAAAACACTACTGAAATAATCCAACTCTTGCATTTTAATGAAAGAAAACCAAAATGAACTTTGAAAAATCAAGAGAATATAACTGTGACAAGGTAAACCATAACAAAACACTACTGAAATATTCCAACTCTCGCATTTCAAGGGAAAAAATCCAAAATGAACTTCGAAAAATCAACTGAATGTAACTATGACAAGGTAAACCACGACAAAACACTACTGAAATATTCCAACTCTTACATTTCAAGGAAAGAAATCCAAAATGAATTTTGAAAAATCAAGAGAAAGTAACTGTGACAATGTAAACCACGATAAAACACTATTGAAATATTCCAACTCTTGCATTTCACGAAAGAAATTCAAAATAAACTTTGAAAAATCAAGAGAATGTAACTGTGACATGGTAAACCACGACAAAATACTACTGAAATATTCCAATTCTTGCATTTCGCGAAAGAAATTCAAAATAAACTTTGAAAAATAAAGAGAATGTAACTGTGACAAGGTAAACCACGACAAGACACTACTGAAATATTCCAACTCTTGATTTTCAACGACAAAATCCAAAATGAACTTTGAAAAATCAAGAGAATGTAACTGTGACAAGCTAAACCACGACAAGACACTACTGAAATATTCCAACTCTTGCATTTCAACGAAAGAAATCCAAAATGAACTTTGAAAAATCAAGAAAATTTAACTGTGACAAGGTAAACCATGGCTAAACACTAATGAAATATTCCAACTCTTGCATTTCAACGAAATAAATCTAAAATGAACTTTGAAAAATAAAGAGAATATTACTGTGCCATGGTAAACCATAACCAGATACTACTTAAATATTCCAACTCTTTCATTTAAACGAAAGAAATACAAAAATGAACTATGAAAAATTAACAAAATTTAACTGTGGCAAGGTAAACCATGATAAAACACTACTGAAATATTCCAACTCTTGCATTTCAAGGAAAGAACTCCAAAATGAACATAAAAAAATCAAGAGAATGTAACTGTGACAAGGTAAACCACGACAAAACACTACTGAAATATTCCAACTCTTGCATTTCAAGGAAAGAAATCCAAAATGAACTTTGAAAAATCAAGTGAATGTAACTATGACAAGGTAAACTACGACAAAACACTACTGAAATAATCCAACTCTTGCATTTTAATGAAAGAAATCAAAAATGAACTTTGAAAAATCAAGAGAATGTAACTGTGACAAGGTAAACCATAACAAAACAGTACTGAAATATTCCAACTCTCGCATTTCAGGGAAAGAAATCCAAAATGAACTTTGAAAAAACAAGTGAATGTAACTATGACAAGGTAAACTACGAAAAAACACTACTGAAATATTTCAACTCTTGCATTTCAAGGAAAGAAATCCAAAATGAGTTTTGAAAAATCAAGAGAATGTAACTGTGACAAGCTAAACCACGATAAAACACTATTGAAATATTCCAACTCTTGCATTTCACTAAAGAAATTCAAAATAAACTTTGAAAAATCAAGAGAATGTAACTGTGACATGGTAAACCACGACAAAATACTACTTAAATATTCCAATTCTTGCATTTCGCGAAAGAAATTCAAAATAAACTTTGAAAAATCAAGAGAATGTACCTGTGACAAGGTAAACCGAGACAAAACACTACTGAAATATTCCAACTCTTGCATTTCAACGAAAGAAATTCAAAATGAACTTTGAAAAATTAAGAGAATGTAACTGTGACAAGGTTAACCACGACAAAAACACTACTGAAATATTCCAACTCATGCATTTCAACGAAAGAAATCCAAAATTAACTTTGAAAAATCAAGTGAATGTAACTGTGACAAGGTAAACCACGACAAAACAATACTAAAATATTCAAACTCTTGCATTTCAATGAGAGAAATTCAAAATGAACTTTGAAAAATCAAGAGAATGTATCTGTGACAAGGTAAAGCACAACAAAACACTACTGAAATATTCCAACTCTTGCATTTCAACGAAAGAAATTCAAAAAGAACTTTGAAAAATTAAGAGAATGTAACTGTGAAAAGTTAAACCACGAAAAGACACTGCTAAAATAGTCCATCTCTTGCCTTTCAAGAAAAGAAATCCAAAACTAACTTTGAGAAATAATAAGAATATTGATGTGACATGGTAATCCACCACAAGACAGTACTGAAATATTCAAACTCCTTCGTTATTACGAAAGAAATCCAAAAATGACATTTGAAAAAAAAAGAGAATGTAACTTTGACACGGTAAACCACGAAAAAACACTACTGAAATATTCCAACTCTTGAATTTCACGAAAGAAATTCAAAATGAACTTTGAAAAATCAAGAGAATGTAACTGTGACAAGGTAAACCATAAAAAAACACTACTGAAATATTCCAACTCTCGCATTTCAAGGAAAGAAATCCAAAATGAACTTTGAAAAATCAAGTGAATGTAACTATGACAAGGTAAACCACGACAAAACACTACTGAAATATTCCAACTCTTGCATTTAAAGAAAGAAATTCAAAATGAACTTTGAAAAATCAAGAGAATGTAACTATGACAAGGTAAACCACGACAAAACCACTACTGAAATATTCCAACTCTTGCATTTCGACCAAAGAAATCAAAAATGAACTTTGAAAAATCAAGAGAATGTAACTGTGACAAGGTAAACCACGAAATGACACTACTAAAATATTCCAACTCTTGCATTTCAATGAAAGAAATTCAAAATGAACTTGGAAAAATTAAGAGAATGTATCTGTGACAAGGTAAAGCATAACAAAACACTACTGAAATATTCCAACTCTTGATTTTCAACGAAAAAATCCAAAATGAACTTTGAAAAATAAAGAGAATGTAACTGTGACAAGGTAAACCACGACAGGACAGTACTGAAATATTCCAACTCTTGATTTTCAACGAAAAAATACAAAATGAACTTTGAAAAATCAAGAGAATGTAATTGTGACAAGCTAAACCACGACAAGACACTACTGAAATATTCCAACTCTTGCATTTCAACGAAAGAAATCCAAAATGAACTTTGAAAAATCAAGAAAATTTAACTCTGACAAGGTAAACCATGACAAAACACTACTGAAATATTCCAACTCTTGCATTTCAAGGAATGAAATCCAAAATGAACTTTGAAAAATCAAGAGAATGTAACTGTGACAAGGTAAACCATAACAAAACACTACTTAAATATTCCAACTCTTGCATTTCAAAGAAAGAAATCCAAAAATGAACTTTGAAAAATCAAGAGAATGTAACTGTGACAGGGTAAACCACGACAAAACACTACTGAAATATTCGAACTCTTGCATTTCAACGAAAAAAATTCCAAAATGTACTTCTAAAAATTAAGAGAATGTAAAAGTTACAAGGTAAACAAAAACAAAACACTACTGAAATAATCAAACTCTTGCTTTTCACGGAATGAAATCGAAAATGAAATTTGAAAAATCAAGAGAATGTAACTGTGACAAGGTAAACCATAACAAAACACTATTGAAATATTCCAACCTCTTGCATTTCTAATGTGAAAGGAAATCCAAAATGAACTCTTTGAAAAAATCAAGTAGAATGTAACTATGACAAGGTAAACTACGACAAAACACTACTGAAATATTCCAACCCTTGCATTTCAAGGAAAGAAATCCAAAATGAGTTTTGAAAAATCAAGAGAATGTAACTGTGACAAGGTAAACCACGATAAAACACTATTGAAATATTCCAACTCTTGCATTTCACGAAAGAAATTCAAAATAAACTTTGAAAAATCAAGAGAATGTACCTGTGATAAGGTAAACCGCGACAAAACACTACTGAAATATTCCAACTCTTGCATTTCGCGAAAGAAATTCAAAATAAACTTTGAAAAATCAAGAGAATGTACCTGTGACAAGGTAAACCACGACAAAACACTACTGAAATATTCCAACTCTTGCATTTCAACGAAAGAAATTCAAAATGAACTTTGAAAAATTAAGAGAATGTAACTGTGACAAGGTAAACCACGACAAGACACTACTAAAATATTCTAACTCTTGCATTTCAATGAAAGAAATTCAAAATGAACTTTGAAAAATCAAGAGAATGTAACTATGACAATGTAAAGCACAACAAAACACTACTGAAATATTCCAACTCTTGCATTTCAACGAAAGAAATTCAATATGAACTTTGAAAAATTAAGAGCATGTAACTGTGACAAGGTAAACCACGACAAGACACTACTGAAATATTCCAACTCTTGCCTTTCAACGAAAGAAATCCAAAATGAACTTTGAAAAATCAAAAGAATGTAACTCTGACATGGTAAACCACTACAAGACACTACTGAAATATTCCAACTCTTGCATTTCAACGAAAGAAATCCAAAATAAACTTTGAAAAATCAAGAGAATGTATTTGTGATAAAGTAAACCACGATAAAACACTAGTGAAATATTCCAACTCTTGCATTTCATGAAAGAAATTAAAAATGAACTTCGAAAAATCAAGAGAATGTAAGTGTGACAAGATAAACCACGACGAAAAACTACTGAAATATTCCAACTCTTGCATTTCGACAAAAGAAATCAAAAATGAACTTTGAAAAATCAACAGAATGTATCTGTGACAAGGTAAACCACGACGAGACACTACTGAAATATTCCAACTCTTGAATTTAAACGAAAGAAATCCAAAATGAACTTTGAAAAATCAAGAGAATGTAATTGTGACAAGGTAAACCACGACAAAACACTACTGAAATATTCCAACTCTTGCATTTCACGAAAGAAATTCAAAATGAACTTTGAAAAATCAAGAGAATGTAACTGTGACAAGATAAACCACGACAAAAACACTACTGAAATATTCCAACTCTTGCATTTCGACAAAAGAAATCCAAAATGAACTTTGAAAAATCAAGAGAATGTAACTGTGACAAGGTAAACCACGACATGACACTACTGAAATATTCCAACTCTTGCATTTCAAGGAAAGAAATCCAAAATGAACTTTGAAAAATCAAGAGAATGTAAGTGTGACAAGGTAAACCACGACAAAACACTACTGAAATATTCCAACTCTTGAATTTCAACGAAAGAAATACAAAATGAACTTTGAAAAATCAAGAGAATGTAACTGTGACAAGGTAAACCACGACATGACACTACTAAAATATTCCAACTCTTGCATTTCAAGGAAAGAAATCCAAAATGAACTTTGAAAAATCAAGAGAATGTATCTGTGACAAGGTAAACCACTACAAAGCAATACTTAAATATGACAACTCTTTCGTTTCAACGAAAGAAATTCAAAATGAACTTTGAAATATTAAGAGAATTTAACATTGACAAGGTAAACAACGACAAAAACACATCTGAAATATTGCAACTCTTGCATTACAACGAAAGAAATCCAAAATGATTTTTGAAAAATCAAGAGAATGTAACTGTGACAAGGTAAACCACGATAAAACACTATTGAAATATTCCAACTCTTGCATTTCAACGAAAGAAATTCAAAATGAACTTTGAAAAATTAAGAGAATGTAACTGTGACAAGGTAAACCACGAAAAGACACTATTGAAATATTCCAACTCTTGCTTTTCAACGAATGAAATCCAAAATGAACTTTGAAAAATCATGAGAATGTAACTGTGACAAGGTAAACCACGACAAGACACTACTGAAATATTCCAACTATTGCATTTCATCGTAATAAATCCGAAAGGATCTTGGAAAAATTATAAGAATATAACTGTTATAATTTAAACCCCGATTACACACTAGTGAAATATTCCAATTCTTGAATATCATGAAAGAAATTCGAAATGAAATTTGAAAAATCAAGAGATTGTAACTGTGACATGGTAAAGCACGACAACACACTACTGAAATATTCAAACTCTTGCATTTCGACGAAAGAAATCCAAAATGAACTTTGAAAAATCAAGAGAATGTAACTGTGACAAGGTAAACCACGACATGACACTACTAAAATATTCCAACTCTTGCATTTCAATGAAAGAAATTCAAAATGAACTTTGAAAAATTAAGAGAATGTAACTGTGAGAAGGTAAACCACGACAAGACACTACTGAAATATTCCAACTCTTGCATTTCAACGAAAGAAATTCAAAATGAACTTTGAAAAATCAAGAGGATGTAACTGTGACAAGTTAAACCAAGACAAAACACTACTGAAATGTTCCAACTCTTGCATTTCAATGAAAGAAATTCAAAATGAACTTTGAAAAATTAAGACAATGTAACTGTGACAAGGTAAACCATGACAAAACACTACTGAAATAATCCAACTCTTGCATTTTAATGAAAGAAAAACAAAATGAACTTTGAAAAATCAAGAGAATATAACTGTGACAAGGTAAACCATTACAAAACACTACTGAAATATTCCAACTCTCGCATTTCAAGGAAAAAAAATCCAAAATGAACTTCGAAAAATCAACTGAATGTAACTGTGACAAGGTAAACCACGACAAGACACTACTAAAAAATATTCCAACTCTTGCATTTCAACGAAAGAAATCCAAAATGAACTTTGAAAAATCAAAAGAATGTAACTGTGACAAGGTACACACCGACAAGACACTACTGAAATATTCAAACTCCTGAATTTAGAGGAAATAAATCCAAATTGAGCTTTGAAAAATCAAAATAATATAATTGTGACAAGGTAAACCACGACACAACACTCCTGAAATACTCCAACTCTTGTATTTCACGAAAGAAATTCAAAATGAACTTCAAAAAATAAAGAGAATGTAAATATGACAAGGTAAACCACGACAAAAACACTACTGAAATATTCCAACTCTTGCATTTCGACGAAAGAAATCCAAAATGAACTTTGAAAAATCAAGAGAATGTAACTGTGACAAGGTAAACCACGACATGACACTACTGAAATATTCCAACTTTTGCATTTCAAGGAAAGAAATCCAAAATGAACTTTGAAAAATCAAGAGAATATAACTATGACAAGTTAAACCACGACAAAACACTACTGAAATATTCAAAGTCTTGCATATCAACGAGAGAAATCCAAAATTAACCTTGAAAAATCAAGAGAATGTAACTGTGATAAGGTAAACCACAACAAATCACTACTGAAATATTCCAACTCTTGCATTTCACGAAAGAAATTCAAAATAAACTTTGAAAAATCAAGAGAATGTAACTGTGACATGGTAAACCACGACAAAATAATACTTAAATATTCCAATTCTTGCATTTCGCGAAATAAATTCAAAATGAACTTTGAAAAATCAAGAGAATGTAACTGTGACAAGGTAAACCTAAACAAAACACTACTGAAATATTCCAACTCTTGCATTTCAACGAAAGAAATTCAAAATGAACTTTGAAAAATCAATAGAATGTAACTGTGACAAATTTCAAACACTATTGAAATATTCCAACTCTTGCATTTCACGAAAGAAATTCAATATAAACTTTGAAAAATCAAGAGAATGTAACTGTGACATGGTAAACCACGACAAAATACTACTGAAATATTCCAATTCTTGCATTTCGCGAAAGAAATTCAAAATAAACTTTGAAAAATCAAGAGAATGTAACTGTGACAAGGTAAACCACGACAAAACACTACTGAAATATTCCAACTCTTGATTTTCAACGACAAAATCCAAAATGAACTTTGAAAAATCAAGAGAATGTAACTGTGACAAGCTAAACCACGACAAGACACTACTGAAATATTCCAACTCTTGCATTTCAACGAAAGAAATCCAAAATGAACTTTGAAAAATCAAGAAAATGTAACTGTGACAAGGTAAACCAAGGCAAAACACTACTGAAATATTACAACTCTTGCATTTCAAGGAATGAAATCCAAAATGAACTTTGAAAAATCAAGAGAATGTAACTGTGACAAGGTAAACCATAACAAAACACTACTGAAATATTCCAACTCTTGCATATAAACGAAAGACATCCAAAAATGAACTTTGAAAAATCAAGAGAATGTAACTGTGACAGGGTAAACCATGACAAAACACTACTGAAATATTCCAACTCTTGCATTTCAAGGAAAGAAATCCAAAATGAACTTTGAAAAATCAAGAGAATGTAACTGTGACAAGGTAAACCACGACAAAACACTACTGAAATATTCCAACTCTTGCATTTCAAGGAAAGAAATCCAAAATGAACTTTGAAAAATCAAGTGAATGTAACTATGACAAGGTAAACTACGAAAAAACACTACTGAAATAATCCAACTCTTGCATTTTAATGAAAGAAATCCAAAATGAACTTTGAAAAATCAAGAGAATGTAACTGTGACAAGGTAAACCATAACAAAACACTACTGAAATATTCCAACTCTTGCATTTCAGGGAAAGAAATCCAAAATGAACTTTGAAAAATCAAGTGAATGTAACTATGACAAGGTAAACTACGACAAAACACTACTGAAATATTCCAACTCTTGCATTTCAAGGAAAGAAATCCAAAATGAGTTTTGAAAAATCAAGAGAATATAACTGTGACAAGGTAAACCACGATAAAACACTATTGAAATATTCCAACTCTTGCATTTCAAGAAAGAAATTCAAAATAAACTTTGAAAAATCAAGAGAATGTAACTGTGACATGGTAAAACACGACAAAATACTACTGAAATATTCCAATTCTTGCATTTCGCGAAAGAAATTCAAAATAAACTTTGAAAAATCAAGAGAATGTACCTGTGACAAGGTAAACCGCGACAAAACACTACTGAAATATTCCAACTCTTGCATTTCAACGAAAGAAATTCAAAATGAACTTTGAAAAATCAATAGAATGTAACTGTGACAAGGTAAACCACGACAAAAACACTACTGAAATATTCCAACTCTTGCATTTCAACGAAAGAAATCCAAAATGAACTTTTAAAATTCAAGAGAATGTAACTGTGACAAGGTAAACCACGACAAGACACTACTTAAATATTCCAACTCTTGCATTTCACTAAAAAAAATTCAAAATGAACTTTGAAAAATCAATAGAATGTATCTGTGACAAGGTAAAGCACAACAAAACACTACTGAAATATTCCAACTCTTGCATTTCAACGAAAGAAATACAAAAAGAACTTTGAAAAATAAAGAGAATGTAACTGTGAAAAGGTAAACCACGACAAAACACTACTGAAATATTCCAACTCTTGCATTTCAACGAAAGAAATCCAAAATGAACTTTGAAAAATCAAGATAATGTAATTGTGACAAGGTAAACCACGACAAAACACTACTGAAATATTCCAACTCTTGCATTTCACGAAAGAAATTCAAAAGGAATTTTGAAAAATCAAGAGAATGTAACTGTGACAAGGTAAACCATAACAAAACACTTCTGAAATATTCCAACTCTCGCATTTCAAGGAAAGAAATCCAAAATCAACTTTGAAAAATCAAGTGAATGTAACTATGACAAGGTAAACCACGACAAAACACTACTGAAATATTCCAATTCTTGCATTTCACGAAAGAAATTCAAAATGAACTTTGAAAAATCAAGAGAATGTAACTATGACAAGGTAAACCACGACAAAAACACTACTGAAATATTCCAACACTTGCATTTCGACCAAAGAAATCAAAAATGAACTTTGAAAAATCAAGAGAATGTAGCTGTGACAAGGTAAACCACGAAATGACACTACTAAAATATTCCAACTCTTGCATTTCAATGAAAGAAATTCAAAATGAACTTGGAAAAATTAAGAGAATGTATCTGTGACAAGGTAAAGCATAACAAAACACTACTGAAATATTCCAACTCTTGATTTTCAACGAAAAAATCCAAAATGAACTTTGAAAAATTAAGAGAATGTAACTGTGACAAGGTAAACCACGACAAAACACTACTGAAATATTCCAACTCTTGATTTTCAACTAAAAAATCCAAAATTAACTTTGAAAAATCAAGAGAATGTAACTGTGACAAGCTAAACCACGACAAGACACTACTGAAATATTCCAACTCTTGCATTTCAACGAAAGAAATCCAAAATGAACTTTGAAAAATCAAGAAAATTAAACTCTGACAAGGTAAACCATGACAAAACACTACTGAAATATTCCAACTCTTGCATTTCAAGGAATGAAATCCAAAATGAACTTTGAAAAATCAAGAGAATGTAAATGTGACAAGGTAAACCATAACAAAACACTACTTAAATATTCCAACTCTTGCATTTCAACGATAAAAATACTAAAATGAACTTTGAAAAATCAAGAGAATGTAACTGTGACAAGGTAAACCATGACAAAACACTACTGAAATATTCCAACTCTTGCATTTCAAGGAAAGAAATCCAACAAGAACTTTGAAAATTAAGATAATTTAAGAATGACACGGTAAACAACGAGAAAAAACTACTGAAATATTCCAACTCTTGCGTTTCAATGAATGAAATCAAAAATGAACTTTGAAAAATAAAGAAAATTTAACTTTGACATGGTAAATCACAAACGAACACTATTGAAATAATCCAACTCTTGCATTGTAATGAAAGAAATCCAAAATGAACTTTGAAAAATTAAGAGAATGTAACTGTGACAAGGTAAACCATGACAAAACACTACTGAAATAATCCAACTCTCGCATTTCAAGGAAAGAAATCCAAAATGAACTTTGAAAAAACAAGTGAATGTAACTATGACAAGGTAAACTACGACAAAACACTACTGAAATATTCCAACCCTTGCATTTCAAGGAAAGAAATCCAAAATGAGTTTTGAAAAATCAAGAGAATGTAACTGTGACAAGGTAAACCACGATAAAACACTATTGAAATATTCCAACTCTTGCATTTCAACGAAAGATATTAAAAATGAACTTTGAAAAATCAAGAGAATGTAACTGTGACATGGTAAACCACGACAAAATACTACTGAAATATTCCAATTCTTGCATTTCGCGAAAGAAATTCAAAATAAACTTTGAAAAATCAAGAGAATGTACCTGTGATAAGGTAAACCGCGACAAAACACTACTGAAATATTCCAGCTCTTGCATTTCAACGATAGAAATTCAAAATGAACTTTGAAAAATTAAGAGAATGTAACTGTGACAAGGTAAACCACGACAAGACACTACTAAAAGATTCCAACTCTTGCATTTCAATGAAAGAAATTCAAAATGAACTTTGAAAAATCAATAGAATGTAACTGTGACAAGGTAAAGCACAACAAAACACTACTGAAATATTCCAACTCTTTCATTTCAACGAAAGAAATTCAAAATGAACTTTGAAAAATTAAGAGAATGTAACTGTGACAAGGTAAACCACGACAAGACACTACTGAAATATTCCAACTCTTGCATTTCAACGAAAGAAATCCAAAATGAACTTTGAAAAATCAAGAGAATGTAACTGTGACAAGGTAAACCACAACAAGACACTACTGAAATATTCCAACTCTTGCATTTCAAGGAAAGAAATCCAAATTGAGCTTTGAAAAATTAAAAGAATGTAACCGTGACAAGGTAAACCACGACAAAACACTCCTGAAAAATATTCCAACTCTTGTATTTCACGAAAGAAATTCAAAATGAACATTGAAAAATAAAGAGAATGTAGCTGTGACAAGGTAAACCATGACAAAAACACTACTGAAATATTCCAACTCTTGCATTTCGACGAAAGAAATCCAAAATGAACTTTGAAAAATCAACAGAATGTAAGTGTGACAAGGTAAACCACGACGAAACACTACTGAAATATTCCAACTCTTGAATTTCAACGAAAGAAATCCAAAATGAACTTTGAAAAATCAAGAAAATGTAATTGTGACAAGGTAAACCACGACAAAACACTACTGAAATATTCCAACTCTAGCATTTCACGAAAGAAATTCAAAATGAACTTTGAAAAATCAAGAGAATGTAACTGTGACAAGGTAAACCACGACAAAAACACTACTGAAATATTCCAACTCTTGCATTTCGACAAAAGAAATCCAAAATGAACTTTGAAAAATCAAGAGAATGTAACTGTGACAAGGTAAACCACGACATGACACTACTGAAATATTCCAACTCTTGCATTTCAAGGAAAGAAATCCAAAATGAACTTTGAAAAATCAAGAGAATGTAACTGTGACAAGGTAAACCACGACAAAACACTACTGAAATATTCCAACTCTTGAATTTCAAGGAAAGAAATACAGAATGAGCTTTCAAAAATCAAGAGGATGTAACTTTGATAAGGTAAACCACGACAAGACACTACTAAAATATTCAAACTCTTGCATTTCAATGAAAAACATTCAAAACGAACTTTGAAAAATCAAGAGAATGTATCTGTGACAAGGTAAAGCACAACAAAACACTACTGAAATATTCCAAGTCTTGCATTTCAACGAAAGAAATTCAAAATGAACTTTGAAAAATTAAGAGAATGTAACTGTGACAAGGTAAACCACGACAAAAACACTACTGAAAAATTCCAACTCTTGCATTTCAAGGAAAGAAATCCAAAATGAGTTTTGAAAAATAAAGAGAATGTAACTGTGACAAGGTAAACCACTATAAAACACTATTGAAATATTCCAACTCTTGCATTTCAACGAAAGAAATTCAAAATGAACTTTGAAAAATTAAGAGAATGTAACTGTGACAAGGTAAACCACGAAAACACACTACTGAAATATTTCAACTCTTGCATTTCAACGAAAGAAATTCAAAATTAACTTTGAAAAATCAAGAGAATTTAGCTGTGACAAGGTAAACCACGACAAGACACTACTGAAATTTTCCAACTCTTGCATTTCAACGAAAGAAATTCAAAATGAACTTTGAAAAATTAAAATAATGTAACTGTCACAAGGTAAACCACGACAAAACACTACTGAAATATTCCAACTCTTGCATTTCACGAAATAAATTCAAAATGTACTTTGAAAAATCAAGAGAATGTAACTGTGACAAGGTAAATCACGACAAAAACACTAATGAAATATTCCAACTCTTGCATTTCGACAAAAGAAATCCAAAATGAACTTTGAAAAATCAAGAGAATGTAACTGTGACAAGGTAAACCACGACATGACACTACTAAAATATTCCAACTATTGCATTTCAATGAAAGAAATTCAAAATGAACTTTGAAAAATTAAGAGAATGTAACTGTGACAAGGTAAACCACGACAAGACACTACTGAAATATTCCAACTCTTGCATTTCAACGAAAGAAATCCAAAATGAACTTTGAAAAACTGTGACAAGTTAAACCAAGACAAAACACTACTGAAATATTCCAACTCTTGCATTTCAATGAAAGAAATTCAAAATGAACTTTGAAAAATTAAGAGAATGTAACTGTGACAAGGTAAACCATGACAAAACACTACTGAAATAATCCAACTCTTGCATTTTAATGAAAGAAAACCAAAATGAACTTTGAAAAATAAAGAGAATATAACTGTGACAAGGTAAACCATAACAAAACACTACTGAAATATTCCAACTCTCGCATTTCAAGGAAAAAAATCCAAAATGAACTTCGAAAAATCAACTGAATTTAACTGTGACAAGGTAAACCACGACAAGACACTACTGAAATATTCCAACTCTTGCATTTCAACGAAAGAAATCCAAAATGAACTTTGAAAAATCAAAAGAATGTAACTGTGACAAGGTACACACCGACAAAACACTACTGAAATATTCCAACTCTTGCATTTCAAGGAAAGAAATCCAAAATGAACTTTGAAAAATCAAGAGAATGTAATTGTGACAAGGTAAACCACGACAAAACACTCCTGAAATATTCCAACTCTTGTATTTCACGAAAGAAATTCAAAATGATCTTTGAAAAATCAAGGGAATGTAACTGTGACATGGTAAACCACGACAAAAACACTACTGAAATATTCCAACTCTTGCATTTCGACGAAAGAAATCCAAAATGAACTTTGAAAAATAAAGAGAATGTAACTTTGACAAGGTAAACCACTACAAAGCACTACTGAAACATTACAACTCTTGAATTTGAGATAAAGAAATTCAAAATGACCTTTGAAAAATCAAGTGAATGTAACTATGACAAGGTAAACCACGACAAAACACTATTGAAATATTCAAATCCGTGCATATTAAGTAGCGAAATTAAAAATTAACCTTGAAAAATCAAGAGAATGTAACTGTGATAAGGTAAACCACAACAAATCACTACTGAAATATTCCAACTCTTGCATTTCACGAAAGAAATTCAAAATAAACTTTGAAAAATCAAGAGAATGTAACTGTGACATGGTAAACCACGACAAAATACTACTGAAATATTCCAATTCTTGCATTTCGTGAAAGAAATTCAAAATAAACTTTGAAAAATCAAGAGAATGTACCTGTGACAAGGTAAACCGCGACCAAACACTACTGAAATATTCCAACTCTTGCATTTCAACGAAAGAAATTCAAAATGAACTTTGAAAAATTAAGAGAATGTAACTGTGACAAATTTCAAACACTATTGAAATATTCCAACTCTTGCATTTCACGAAAGAAATTCAATATAAACTTTGAAAAATCAAGAGAATGTAACTGTGACATGGTAAACCACGACAAAATACTACTGAAATATTCCAATTCTTGCATTTCGCGAAAGAAATTCAAAATAAACTTTGAAAAATCAAGAGAATGTACCTGTGACAAGGTAAACCGAGACAAAACACTACTGAAATATTCCAACTCTTGCATTTCAACGAAAGAAATTCAAAATGAACTTTGAAAAATTAATAGAATGTAACTGTGACAAGGTAAACCACGACAAAAACACTACTGAAATATTCCAACTCTTGCATTTTAACGAAAGAAATCCAAAATGAGCTTTGAAAAATCAAGAGAATGTAACTGTGACAAGGTAAACCACGACAAGACACTACTAAAATATTCTAACTCTTGCATTTCAATGAAATAAATTCAAAATGAACTTTGAAAAATCAATAGAATGTAACTGTGACAAGATAAACCACAACAAGACACTATTAAAATAATCCAAATAATGCATTTCATTGATTGAAATAAAAAATGAACATATAAAAATCAAGAAAATGTAACTCTGAGAAGGTAAACTATAACCACACATTCGTGAGAAATTCTAGCCTTTGCATTTCAACAAATGAATTTCAAAATGAATTTTGAAAAATCGAGAGAATATATTAGTGACAAGGTAAACTACAACAAAACACTACTGAAATATTCCAACTCTTACATTTTAATGAAAGAAATCCAAAATGAGTTTTGAAAAATCAAGAGAATGTAACTGTGACAAGGTAAACCACGATAAAACACTATTGAAATATTCCAACTCTTGCATTTCACGAAAGATATTAAAAATAAACTTTGAAAAATCAAGCGAATGTAACTGTGACATGGTAAACCACGACAAAATACTACTTAAATATTCCAATTCTTGCATTTCGTGAAATAAATTCAAAATAAACTTTGAAAAATCAAGAGAATGTAACTGTGACAAGGTAAACCTAGACAAAACAATACTGAAATATTCCAACTCTTGCATTTCAACGAAAGAAATTCAAAATGAACTTTGAAAAATTAAGAGAATGTAACTGTGACAAGGTAAACCACGACAAAAACACTACTGAAATATTCCAACCCTTGCATTTCAAGGAAAGAAATACAAAATGAACTTTGAAAAATCAAGAGAATGTAATTGTGCCAATGTAAACCATGACAAAACACTACTAAAATATTCCAACTCTTGCATTTCAATGAAAAAAATTCGAAATGAACTTTCAAAAATAAAGAGAATGAATCTGTGACGAGGTAAAGCACAACAAAACACTACTGAAATATTCCAACTCTTGCATTTCAACGAAAGAAATTCAAAATGAACTTTGAAAAATTAAGAGAATGTAACTGTGACAAGGTAAACCACGACAAGACACTACTGAAATATTCCAGCTCTTGCATTTCAACGAAAGAAATCTAAAATGAACTTTGAAAAATCAAGAGAATGTAACTGTGACAAGGTAAACCACGACAAGACACTACTGAAATATTCCAAATCTTGCATTTCAACGAAAGAAATCCAAAATAAACTTTGAAAAATCAAGAGAATGTAAGTGTGACAAGGTAAACCACGACAAAACACTACTGAAATATTCCAACTCTTGCATTTCAACGAAATAAATCCAAAATAAGCTTTGAAAATTAAGAGAATGTAACTGTGACAAGGTAAACCATAACAAAACACTACTGAAATATTCCAACTCTCGAATTTCAAGGAAAGAAATCCAAAATGAACTTTGAAAAATCAAGAAAATGTAACTCTGACAAGGTAAACCATGACTAAACACTACTGAAATATTCCAACTCTTGCATTTCAAGGAATGAAATCCAAAATGAACTTTGAAAAATCAAGAGAATGTAACTGTGACAAGGTAAACCATAACAAAATACTACTGAAATATTCCAACTCTTGCATTTCAACGATAGAAATCCAAAAATGAACTTTGAAAAATCAACAGAATGTAACTGTGACAGGGTAAACCATGACAAAACACTACTGAAATATTCCAACTCTTGCATTTCAAGGAAAGAAATCCAAAAAGAACTTTGAAAAATCAAGAGAATTTAATTGTGACATGGTAAACCACGACAAAACACTACTGAAATATTCCAACTCTTGCATTTCAAGGAAAGAAATCCAAAATGAACTTTGAAAAATTAAGAGAATGTAACTGTGACAAGGTAAACCATGACAAAACACTACATAAATAATCCAACTCTTGCATTTTAATGAAAGAAATCCAAAATGAAATTTGAAAAATCAAGAGAATGTAACTGTGACAAGGTAAACCATAACAAAACACTACTGAAATATTCCAACTCTCGCATTTCAAGGAAAGAAATCCAAAATGAACTTTGAAAAATCAAGTGAATGTAACTATGACAAGGTAAACTACGACAAAACACTACTGAAATATTCCAACTCTTGCATTTCAAGGAAAGAAATCCAAAATGAGTTTTGAAAAATCAAGAGAATGTAACTGTGACAAGGTAAACCACGATAAAACACTATTGAAATATTCCAACTCTTGCCTTTCACGAAAGAAATTTAAAATGAACTTTGAAAAATCAAGAGAATGTAACTGTGACATGGTAAACCACGACAAAATACTACTGAAATATTCCAATTCTTGCATTTCGCGAAAGAAATTCAAAATAAACTTTGAAAAATCAAGATAATGTACCTGTGACAAGGTAAACCTCAACAAAACACTACTGAAATAATCCAACTGTTGCATTTCAACGAAAGAAATTCAAAATGAACTTTGAAAAATTAAGAGAATGTAACTGTGACAAGGTAAACCACGACAAAAACACTACTGAAAAAATCAAGCACTTGCATTTCGACAAAATAAATCAAAAATGAGCTTTGAAAAATCAATAGAATGTAACTGTGAAAAGGTAAACCACAACAAGACACTACTAAAATATTCTAACTCTTGCATTTCAATGAAATAAATTCAAAATGAACTTTGAAAAATCAAAAGAATGTATCTGTGACAAGGTAAACCACTACAAGACACTACTGAAATATTCCAACTCATGCATTTCAACGACAGAAATTCAAAATGAACTTTGAAAAATTAAGTGAATTTAACTTTGAAATGTTAAACCACGACAAAACACTACTAAAATATTCCATCGCTTGCATTTCAACGACAGAAATACAAAATGAACTTTGAAAAAACAAAAGAATGTTACTTTGACAAGGTAAACTACGACAAAACACTACTGAAATATTCCAACTCTTGCATTTCAACGAAAGAAATTCAAAATGAACTTTGAAAAATCAAGAGATTGTAATTGTGACAAGGTAAACCACGACAAAACACTACTGAAATATTCCAACTCTTGCATTTCACGAAAGAAATTCAAAATTAACTTTGAAAAATCAAGAGAATGTAACTATGACAAGGTAAACCACGACAAAACACTACTGAAATATTCCAACTCGTTCATTTCAACAAAAGAAATACAAAATGAACTTTGAAAAATCAAGAGAATGTAACTGTGACAAGGTAAACCACGAAAAGACACTACTGAAATATTCCAACTTTTGCATTCCAAGGAAAGAAATCCAAAATGAACTTTGAAAAATCAAGAGACTGTAACTGTGACAAGGTAAACCACTACAAAACACTACTGAAATATTCCAACTCTTGCATTTCAAGGAAAGAAATCCAAAATGAACTTTAAAAAATCGAGAGAATGTAACTGTGACAAGGTAAACCAGAACAAAACACTACTGAAATATTCCAACTCTCGAATTTCAACGAAAGAAATCCAAAATGAACTTTTAAAAATCAAGAAAATGCAACTGTGACAAGGTAAACCATGACTAAACACTACTGAAATATTCCAACTCTTGCATTTCAACGAAAGAAATCCAAAATGAACTTTGAAAAATCAAGAGAATGTTACTGTGACAAGGTAAACCATAACCAGATACTACTGAAATAATCCAACTCTTGCATTTCAACAAAAGAAATCCAAAAATGAACTTTGAAAAATAAAGAGAATGTAACTGTGACAGGGTAAACAATGATAAAACACTACTGAAATATTCCAACTCTTGCATTTAAAGTAAAGAAATCGAAAATGAACTTTTAAAAATTAAGTGAATGTAACTGTGACATGGTAAACCACGACAAAACACTACTGAAATATTCCAACTCTTGCATTTCAAGGAAAGAAATCCAAAATGAACTTTGAAAAATTAAGAGAATGTAACTGTGACAAGGTAAACCATGACAGAACACTACTGAAATAATCCAACTCTTGCATTGTAATGAAAGAAATCCAAAATGAACAAGACACTACTGAAATATTCCAACTCTTGCATTTCAACGAAAGAAATCCAAAATGAACTTTGAAAAATCAAGAGAATGTAATTGTGACAAGGTAAACCACGACAAAACACTACTGAAATATTCCAACTCTTGCATTTCAACGATAGGAATACAAAAATGAACTTTGAAAAATCAAGAGAATGTAACTGTGACAGGGTAAACCATGACAAAACACTACTGAAATATTCCAATTCTTGCATTTCAAGGAAAGAAATTCAAAATGAACTTTAAAAAATCAAGAGAATGTAACTGTGACAGGGTAAATCACGATAAAACACTACTGAAATATTCCAACTCTTGCATTTCAAGGAAAGAAATCCAAAATGAACTTTGAAAAATTAAGAGAATGTAACTGTGACAAGGTAAACCATGACAAAACACTACTGAAATACTCCAACTCTTTAATTTTAATGAAAGAAATACAACATGAACTTTGAAAAAACAAGAGAATGTAACTGTTACAATGTAAACCTTAACAAAACACTACTGAAATATTCAAACTCTTGCATTTCAGAGAAAGAAATCCAAAATGAACTTTTAAAAATTAAGTGAATGTAAGTCTGACAAGGTAAACTACGACAAAACACTACTGAAATATTCCAACTCTTGCATTTTAAGTAGAGAAATCCAAAATGAGCTTTGAAAAATAAACATAACGCAACTTTGACAATGTAAACCACGTGAATACACTATTGAAATATTCAAACTCTTGCATTTCAACGAAAGAAATTCAAAATGAACTTTGAAAAATTAAGAGAATGTAACTGTGACAAGGTAAACCACGACAAGACACTACTGAAATATTCCAACTCTTGCATTTCAACGAAAGAAATCCAAAATGAACTTTGAAAAATAAAGAGAATGTAACTGTGACAAGGTAAAACAAGACAAAACACTACTGAAATATTACAACTCTTGCATTTCAACGAAAGAAATCCAAAATGAACTTTGAAAAATCAAGAGAATGTAACTGTGAAAAGGTAAACCACGACAATACACTACTGAAATATTCCAACTCTTTCATTTCACGACAGAAATTCAAAATGAACTTTGAAAAATCAAGAGAATGTAACTTTGACAAGGTAAACCACGACAAAAACACTACTGAAATATTCCAACTCTTGCATTTCGACGAAAGAAATACAAAATGAACTTTGAAAAATCAAGAGAATGTAACTGTGACAATGTAAACCACGACAAGACACTACTTAAATATTCCAACTCTTGCATTTCAATGAAAGAAATTCAAAATGAACTTTGAAAAATCAAGAGAATGTATCTGTGACAAGGTAAAGCACAACAAAACACTACTGAAATATTCCAACTCTTGCATTTCAACGAAAGAAATGCAAAATGAACTTTGAAAAATTAAGAGAATGTAACTGTGAGAAGGTAAACCACGACAAGACATTACTGAAATATTCCAACTCTTGATTTTCAACGAAAGAAATCCAAAATGAACTTTGAAAAATCAAAAGAATGTAACTGTGACAAGCTAAACCACGACAAAACACTGCTGAAATATTCCAACTCTTGCATTTCACGAAAGAAATTCAAAATGAACTTTGAAAAATCAAAAGAATGTAAAAATCCAAAATGAACTTTGAAAAATCAAGAGGATGTAACTTTGACAAGTTAAACCAAGAAAAAACACTACTGAAATATTCCAACTCTTGCATTTAAATAACAAAAATTCAAAATGAACTTTGAAAAATTAAGAGAATGTAACTGTGACAAGGTAAATCATGACAAAACACTACTGAAATAATCCAACTCTTGCATTTTAATGAAAGAAATCCAAAATGAACTTTGAAAAATCAAGAGAATATAACTGTGACAAGGTAAACCATAACAAAACACTACTGAAATATTCCAACTCTCGCATTTCAAGGAAAGAAATCCAAAATGAACTTTGAAAAATCAACTGAATGTAACTATGACAAGGTAAACCACGACAAGACACTACTGAAATATTCCAACTCTTACATTTCAAGGAAAGAAATCCAAAATGAATTTTGAAAAATCAAGAGAAAGTAACTGTGACAATGTAAACCACGATAAAACACTATTGAAATATTCCAACTCTTGCCTTTCACGAAAGAAATTCAAAATAAACTTTGAAAAATCAAGAGAATGTAACTGTGACATGGTAAACCACAACAAAATACTACTGAAATATTCCAATTCTTGCATTTCGCGAAAGAAATTCAAAATAAACTTTGAAAAATCAAGAGAATGTACCTGTGACAAGGTAAACCTCGACAAAACAATACTGAAATATTCCAACTCTTGCATTTCAAGGAAAGAAATCCAAAATGAACTTTGAAAAATCAAGAGAATGTAACTGTAACAAGGTAAACCACGATAAAACACTACTGAAATATTCCAACTCTTGCATTTCATGAAAGAAATTCAAAATGAACTTTGAAAAATCAAGAGCATGTAACTGTGACATGGTAAACCACGACAAAACACTACTTAAATATTCGAACTCTTGCATTTCAACTAAAGAAATCCAAAATGAACTTTGAAAAAAATCAAGAGAATGTAACTGTGACAAGTTAAAGCACAATAATACACTATTGAAATATTCCAACTCTTGCATTTCAACGAAAGAAAAAAAACATCTTCCCATAACATAATTTGTCCTCTAAAGTTTATTATGATGTTTGTAGCGCTCTATGTCTTAGCGATTTAGAAATATTAAAAAAAAAAGTTCTAAAGTACAATTTTGGAAAATTTTGAGTTTGGGGGGAAGGGGGATTTCAAAAACATCTTCCCATGATATAAATTACCCCCTAAAGTCAATTCCTGAAATTTGAATTTACTAGTGGGGTGGTAAAATGATTTTATTTGGAAATAAATTAATTTTGGAAAATTTTGAGTTTGGGGGGAATGGGGATTTCAAAAACATCTTCCCATAATATAATTTGTCCTCTAAAGGTGATTCTGATGTTTGTAGCGTTCTATGTCTTAGCGCTTTAGAAATATTAAAAAAAAAGGTTCTAAAGTAAAATTTTGAAAAATTTTGAGTTTGGGGGGAAGGGGGATTTCAAAAACATCTTCCCATGATATAAATTACCCCCTAAAGTCGATTCCTGAAATTTGAATTTACTAGTGGGGTGGTAAAATGATTTTATTTGGAAATAAATTAATTTTGGAGAACTTTGAGTTTGGGGGGAAGGGGACTTCAAAAACATCTTCCCATGATATAAATTGTCCTCTAAAGTTGATTCTGATGTTTGTACTGCTCTATGTCTTAGTGCTTTAGAAATATTTAAAAAAAGGTTTTAAAGTAAAATTTTGGAAAATTTTGAGTTTGGGGGGAAGGGAGATTTCAAAAACATCTTCCCATGATATAAATTACCCCCTAAAGTCGATTCCTGAAATTTGAATTTACTAGTGGGGTGGTAAAATGATTTTATATGGAAATAAATTAATTTTGGAAAATTTTGAGTTTGGGGGGAAGTGGGATTTCAAAAACATCTTCCCATGATATAAATTACCCCCTAAAGTCGATTCTGATATTTGTAGCGCTCTATGTCCTTTTTTTATTAAATTTCTTCTCAAGAAAATATTTCGAATACGATTTGACTCTATAACAATTCTGAGTTTCTGGCTAGAATTACACAAAACCCGTCTTAATCACCAAGCTTTTGTTTTCAGATACGACACGTGCGAAGTTTTGATTCCAAAAGGGACCCTTCCTTGTAACACAGATGTTTTTATTTAAACAGATAAAGAAAACGCGTTTTAATAGAATGAGTGAGGAAAGTGACATTTTGAACGACATAACTATTTCTAAAGAATTAAGCTCGTAAACAGAGCAGGGGAGGAGGGATTTTATTTACATAATAGAAAAAAGAGCGTACTTTACGTTTTCGAGCGAGTAGTCATCATATTGTTGGGGGAGGGGGGGGGCTATGTCCCCCTGAAATTTGAATTTACTAGTGGGATGGTAAAATGATTTTATTTGGAAATAAATTAAGAAATTTAGTAAGCTGTACTCACATTGTAAATTGACGCATCCATTGCTTTAAAGTTAATAATATTCCTAAAAAACGGATGTTGGCTCAAAAAAACAGTCTGGTTGAAAAACTTGGAGTTGAAACAAACTTGTGTGGGGAATCCCCGCTCACTTTTTTTTGCAATGTTTAGGAACCGGAAGGGAATCCCCGCTCGTTTGGAAAGGTACCAACGGGACATAAGCAAATAGTACGTAGTTTCATAACGTGTTTAATCACGTGTAGAGTTCCCATAGAATAACATAGGAAGGAACATAGCGCGATAGAAAAGCATGGGAGGGAACATAAGCCCTTATAATAGCATAGGAAGGAACATAAGCCCTTATAATAGCATAGGAAGGAACATGGTGCTATAGAATAGCATAGGAAGGATTATAAGCCCTTAGAATAGCATAGGAAGGAACATAAGCCCTTATAATAGCATAGGAAGGAACATAGTCTACCCAAATCCATAAGTACATGCTCTGGAAAGATGCCAAGGAACGTAATCTCCCCAAATAGCACGGGAAGGAACATAATCGGCTAGAATAGCACAGGAAGGGACATAATCTGGGAAAATCCATACTTAGCATACTACTATCATGAAGCCAATTGCTAAATATCTTACACGTCACAAAGCCCGACAAATTTGCAGTATATGCTTTAAAAATTATTTCAATGCTGGTTCATTTTTTAGTTCTGAATTTGAAACTTCCATTGAAATGAAATTTGCCCCCCCCCCCCACTAAAATAAATTGCTGTGTCATTGTTTGATTGTAATATGTTTACTTTAGAGGTACTTCTCAAAGATTTAGAGGAGAGGAGATCACAGATTTTCCCGGATGTAGCTTATAGAGACGGTCAGGACCATTTGCATGGATTCTTTTGCGGAGGAGGGGGGGGCCAAATTTGAAAATTAGATAAAGAAACATGCAAATTACATGTAAAGTTACAGGGATTATCCATAACAAGCTATTGGACTTTCATAGGGAACAAGAATCCTATTCCCTATCCAGAAACGTTTTACTAACCGTTTTACTAAGCCTGACTTCCATTTAACTATGGCCCAAGTGGGTTAATCGAGGTACTCATCTAAGAGACCAGGTGTGCCTATTTTTCGTAAATGTAATTAAAGTTTAAGACAGATTGTAAAAGAGTAGGCGTGACAATTGTCATGACTTACCAAAAAAAACTTACACTTGCATAAAGTTTCAGGCTATTCGGTATTTGATTGAATCTATTTCATTGACTATTCAAGTTTATTTGAGCGGATTTTTCAGTTTGATATATGATTACACTAAATGGCAGGTCAAGGCCTAATGCAAACAGCGGATATCGTGAATTTTTACGAATGCATGGTGAAAGCACAAGTTTATGCAATAACATAAACTTAGTCTAAAATCCTATTACAAGATGTCAAACAAAATCAGTTATAAGTTTTTATCTGAACCGAGGAGTCACCCAATCTTCATCACCTGGTGTGTGTTTTGAACTACCACTTGGTCCGTCACCCGCGGTACGCTTGTGCAGGTTCTATGCGTTTAACCCACGGAAAATACCCCCCGGGGAAAAATACATCCCTGCTGAAAGGAAATTATTCCCAAAATTTTCTCACCACTGAAAATTCCCCCAGGCAATCCCCCCTGCAGAAAACTACTGCGCAAAATAATGTCCGTATGTTTCCCAATAACAAAAACTATCTGTAAGCAATGGACAAATTATGAAACTTAAACTTCTACAGCCGGGTTCTCTGATTGTTTTGTAGTTTGGGAGGGAGGGAGATACCTCAAAGGGTGCATTTTAATGCCAAAACATCCCATATCGGGGGGAGGGGTTAGGGTGTACAAAAGAAGCTTTAAAAAACTCATCAAAGTGTGAAATTGATATCTACTCCCTTATGATTTCTGGAAATATTTCTTGTCTACGCTGCTATTATGAAAGTAAAGAGTAACATTAAACCCCAAAATGAGCAGAATCCATTCTGTATACGAGGGGCCTGCCTCAACCACACCTCCACCTCATGGTCATAGAAACTTCGGAGGGTGCTCAATACATCAGAAATTGAGAGTTCGAGTCCTTTTCTTATAAGTAGAAAGTGATTGGAGACCAACCAGCCGCAAAGGGAGTGATTATTTTCTGGGGGGGACGCCAGCCACCACTTCTGCCAGGCTTTACCTCTTTTCACACCACGCGTGACATACTTCCATTCCGCACGGTACATGCATGCAAATCTTGAAATTGCACAAAACCGAAGAGTCCAGATGGTGTGTGCCAAGAGTGGGGGAGCTATGCAAAGTGCGGCACACTTGGTGTTCCAAGATGTACACTAAGTGGTGAGAAGTCAGTGGGTATACTCTTAACCCCCCCCCCTCTTTTACTTGCATAGGTGATTCATAGTCTTAGAATTGGTTCAGGAAAATTTTCCACAAAACTTAGAGAATTCAAACTTTATTTCTTTTTACTGAGGATTACGGAAATAAATAATATAGTGTAGTGACTAATTTTTTTTTTTTAACTAACAAGTTGCATATGAGAAATAGAAACTTGGTGCGTAGATTGTTAAAAAGAATCTGTTTTTGTTTTCTTCAATTTTATTTTGGATACCAAGAGTCTAAAGAAATACTTTTTTTTCTTTTCTTAGAAAAAATCTCTTCTTTTTGTTCTTTGACATTAATAGGCATTCAAAGGAAAAAATAACACTTCCTCTTCAACCTGCTATGCAACATAATTAAATTTCAGGCTATTTAGTCTTTGATTTAATCTATCTCTTTGACAATGCAAGATAATTTTTCAGGAAATTTTGCAGTTTGATGCATGATTGTGTCAGATGGTAGGTCAGAGAAAAATGCAAACACCGGAAATCGTAAACTTGTTGCAATGGATGATAAAAAAGGCACGTACACATAAATTATGTTATAAATCCTATCACTGCATGTTAAATAAAAATGTGAAGTAAAATCAGTTTGCCAGTGTATGTCTTAACGAAAGGGTCACCCACTTACCGCTCCCTGGTGGATAGATAATAGTTTTTGCAATAATATGTCATTCTGAATCAGGTGTGTAAGCAGAGCTTTTTCTGTAAGGTCGGCAGAATTTTTTAGAAACGATAATTATACAAATATGGGTACTTTCTTATTATATGGTACGCACTCGTGAAGTGAAGTTTGGGGAATGTTAATGAAACAAAACGTGATGAAAGCAAGATACTTTAGTAACAGAATTATGAAAACTACAACAAAGAATTATGGTAGGGGGGCATACAGAAAGCAGTATATTAAATACCTACCCAAAATACAAACTACATATTTAATTAAAATATAGCTACAATGTAGTTTTGCACGGAGCTGAAGTTAATTGTCTGGTATAAAGACCGTGAAAACTGATGATTGTCACATCTTCGCGATCCAAATTCTCGAGTGTGTACCATATAATGCGGAAGCACCCAAATATGTATGGAAAAATATAGGAAATAATCCTAAAAATTGTCATATTTAGGGGGGATATGTCCGAAAGAGCCCCTTCTTCACTGCGTCTGTGCTTGTTCTGATGACAAATGCTAAGAATATAAATTGTTTTATCTTGTCAGTAATTGCTCCAAAATTGTCATTTTTTTATTACCCTCTCTGTTCCATAATTTCTTTCAGGTTCTTCGACCTAGGAATCAACGCCCTTTGTCTGTCTAAAAGTTTTGAAAGAGCTGTACGCATACAGTGGCTAAACACTTAGATATTTTAAATAGTAGACTATTTTTAGTAGCTAGAAGTAGGTTCAGGGTCGCAAGAGCCAAAACTGGGAAGCGGCGAAACAATGATGGGTAACACATACAAGGGACATTTCTCCTTCAATTATATTTTTGGGCATTATACAATAGCGTAAATGGTACCTGTATGAACTACGCCCTACCTAATATTCTTCTAATATGTTTTTTGACGCTCAATACTAGTGTAATACTTCAAAAACAATACTTTTAAAAAATATGATACTTCAGAAACAAATTTTGGCTATAAATTTGCGCATTGGGGGGGGGATTATAGCGGGTCTGCATGCCTAATGTCTTAGGTATAATTATTCTGCATATTATGTAGTAAGAATTGTTTTCAAACTTCACACTGTCCAATACTTTACCCCCACCTCCTCCCCTAATGTGAAAATATATAGCCCAAAAATTCTGTCACTTTTCTTTATCTTGTCTCACGCTAAGCTGAAAGCACAGTTCATATAATTATCCAGTAAGCTTATCGCAGATCATTTCTGGTCTTCGTTCTTGGTGCGAACAAAAAGCTCCTCCCACTTCTTCGTGCAGTTATTAATAGCGGGTTTCCACTTGTTTCCGATTGTTTCGCGTAAAGTGCATTATTCGCAATAGCGGGTTTCCACTTGTTTCCGATTGTTTCGCGTCTGACTTGTCTACCCGTATAAAGATCTGACGCCGCTTATGTTTCTACGTTCTCTGGAGCACTCGCACCCCGGTCCGGGTTTTTATAATGGGTGAGATAGGGAATGATCATACTGGATAATTATATGAACCGTGGCTTAAATAAACTAACAAAAAAAAACGATTCTGCAATGCGTTAATGAATGAACAACCATAGTGGTAGGGTGTAGATAATACAAGTACCGCGTAAATCTCCAGCACTTTGGAGATTTGTCTAGAACAAAGGGTTGGACACTTTTTCAAAGTCCAACACTTTGACAGCAGATCTCTTTTGCCTTTAATTTAATATTGCATGGGGAAAAAAAAATCAGGAATATAAAATGTTCGGAAATATGTTACATTACAAAATAAATGCAAAATTCACCCTAGAAAAACTTAAGGAATAGAACCATAAATCTTGGTCCCTTGTGAGTTGACCGTCTCCCCCCTTGACAGGCCAGGGTAATTTTTTTTTTTTTAATTGCACTTCTTTTCCTCTCAGAGATATCTTTAGGCGTCACCTAAACTCTATTTCTTAATTAGTTTTTGAGGGTTTGCTATCCAAAACACGAAAAACATTTGAAAATACATGCTTTCGTTACATAATATCTAAAAAAAAATCATCATAGCTAAACACTACTCGAAATAAAATGGGACCTTCCAAAAGTAGTATCCTGGATATAGCTCTGCTTTTTAAGCTGTTTCTAGACTCTGGACTCTTTGAAAATAATTGGCCAGATATGTCCAAAACGCTTTGAAATATTTCTCCATAAATTCAGGGCCGTCCACAGGGACTCGCCAAAATGCACTAAGTTCCATAGTCAAAAAGCTCTAAAAAGATAAAACTTGTTCCCAAGAAGAAACATTTGCAAAGTTAGCTAAAAACTTTTGATATAAGGTTTGTCTAACCAGGAATTTCTAAAAACGCAGGATTTTTTAAACGAGGTTTTATTCTTATTCGAAAGATTTGAAAAAAAGGAATACTTTTCTGGCTACGGGCGTGTCCAGAATATTGGTTCGAGGGCTTACAAAAAAAAAACGCATCAAAAATTTGTTTATATGCATTTTTTATGATTTTACGAATCAGAAAATAAATTTCGGAAGGAGTGTTCAAGCCCTGTAGCCACCCCCCCCCCCCTGGATACGCCCTTTATTCTGGTGTTTTTTTTTAATCCTTTGCTCCGTCCTCATGGAAAATTTAGTTATGGCTTACTACCTCTGTAAATAAAAAGTAATACAGGTCTGCTCAGGGACGTACGCAGGGGGGGGGGGCTCGGCCCTCCCACCGACATCTAATGATTTTTTTTACTTTCCCATCATTTTCTGATATTTCTCACAGAATAAGGGATTTGAAGGATTTGGGCCCCCAACAGATTTCTGCGTACGCGCGTGGGCCTGCTACCATTGAGATAATTTTTCAGGCTTTTGCCATCTGGCAAACTCAGGAGTTCCAAGATTGGAATTGTCTCAGGAGTTCTCAGGAGGGACAAGATTGGAATTGTCCTTTTCCTGCCTAAATTTTGGAAAATACCTTTTCTGGAATTTGTATTGAAAAATTGAAAGAAAAAAAAATTACCTCCACGTAGGCCTATATTTTGAAAAATGCTTGCTTTTGGTGTTTTTGACGAAAAAAACAAACAACGAAATTGCCCCCTAGATTTGAAAAAAGCCATTTGTTCATTTGCGTTACAAAATCGGAAAAAACTGGTCTCCAACATTTTTACGAATTTGTCCCCCCTGCTTCCCCTCCAAAAAAAAAATACTTGTTTGCACTCTCTTTTAAAAATTATTTTTAGGTTAGTCAGCAAGAACTCGAGAAATCTTTAATTATTGAATCTGTCAAATGATGTGACAGTTCAAATTTAGCGTGGTGTTTCAATTCTCTTAAATTTTCACACAGCAACAGAACTTAACAAAAAACAAATATATATGAAGGGAGTTGGAATCGACGGAGAGCACCCGAGTTTCCTTTCAGGGTCAGATATGATTTCTCCATGTTTATCAATTTGGGAGGGAGGAGGGAAGTCCAACCATTGACTTTTAAATATCTAGGGATATATTAATTTAGTGAACATGACCAATTCAGTATGGAACAATGTGATCAATTTATCAATGTGAACAATGATCAATGTGAACAATCGTAACAATTTATTGTTACGATCTTCCATAAGAAAAAACGAATTGTTGCTAAGTAACGAAAAACTGAAGTCACGCTTATTCTCATGATTATTCAAATTTCCCTCTTTTTTCGAAAATTGTAGCTTCAAGATACAGAACGGGAGAGTCCCGCGTTAGGTTTGGGAACCGGATTTCCATTGTGAATGACATTTTATTGCATTCACGCGTCGCTCGGATGATCGACTTGGTGGCCTTTCGATTAGCAACTGCACTATTTTTTGGCTGTCCGTAAAAAGGCATGCTCCTCTGTTTTCACGGCAATTTCATCACGCAATCTGTGCATGTTAAAGGAAAAGACGAGTTGCTCGCTTATCTCAATCTTCATCATCTCTACAAAATATTTAAGTAGGGTTCAAACCACTGTAGAATGTAAAGGAAGGGATATATTTATACGTAATATACTCCAAGGATCTAATCTTCAATCTTTAAAACATATTCAAGTTTTGAATATTTGATTCATCAAGTTTGAACATTTGATGTCGTAAATGACAATTTTCCTGGATTGAGTGGATTCAATTTTTTTATGAGATTGTGTTTAATTTCGCATCGATTCCAGATTTAGTTTGAAAGAATTCCCCCTGTAGAAGATTTGAGCATCCATATCTCAGGAAAAAATATTGAAAGCTTGGATGTCCTGACCTAAATATCAGTTTCAGTGAGGACACCTTCCCCCCTCAGGAAATCCGTTTATTATAACTTTATGCAATATATCTCTGCGCATTAGAGAAACCAAGCTGGGTATAAGGATAGGGTTGCCACCCAATGAGACAAAAATCTCTAGATTCTTGAAAAAAAAAACTCTAAATAAGCACATAAATCACTAGATTATTGACCATAAATCACTAGAATTATACAGGCACACCTACAGGAAGGGGGTAAAACTACCCCCCATAAAACTACCCCACATAAAGGTATGTGGAAAAATACCTTTAGATTGGTGTTTTGTTTTTTCTCAAGCGAAAATCACCCTTGCAATTTTGAAAAATGCCTTTTCGCATCTTTATGCAGAGAACAGAACAAAATCCTTGCTTCCTCCCTGTATGTTCCCGAATTGGTACCCTTGGCTTGTACCCCGATCACTGAAAATTGGTTATCGGTGATCTTATCGAAATATTTGCCTTTTCTTTGTAATTTTTTTCCTTGTCGATCCGAAACCCCTGTTTTTTCCCAAAAAATGGAGAAACTATTTTACTTTTTACTCTAGTTGAGCTAGTATAATTACTAGGACACCAGCAACGATTTTAGAAATGGCTATTTATAATTTCATGGAAAGAATGAGTCCCACTCTTCGCAAATTTCAATAAGCGTCTGTCTTATTGCTTCTTAAAAAAAGTGGCACTTGTTAATTATACGGAACACGCCCAATAAGTAAAGTAATGCTAATCCTAATGAAATATGCCAAAATATGATGAAAATATAATACCTTACTTTATATAATAATATAATTCGGGCTATATATTTGCACATTAGGGGGGTGTGAGGGTAAATTAACCTAACCTAACCTTGCCCCCACCCCCCTTATGTGCAAATATATAACCCAAACTATACAAGTCCAATGCATTCTGCCACCCGTTATTTATCTTTGTGGCTACGAAACTGGTTTTCATAGATCGTACATTATCCTTATTATCCTTAGCAAATTATACTTAGCATACTTTCATCCCCAGACCTATCCTCAGGGGCTGCGTGGGTCATGTTAAATCTAAAGGTATAATTTTGGAACCTTTCAACTACTACTACTAACAACTCACCGCAGCACCAAGCCGCCTGAGGCCAACACAGCCACGCACGCTCCTCCTCCATTCCAATCTATTCAAACCCTCTTTTTTACACCCTCCCAGGAAGTTCCCATTTCCTTTAAATCTTTCTTTATAAGGTCCTCCCATCCTAGATGAGCACGACCTGCTTTCCGTTTAGTTCTAGACGGTTGGCCGAAAAGGAAAATCTTTGGCAATATGTCATCCTTAATCCGCAAAACGTGCAGTAAGCACCTCAACATTTCTTTCATTAGAGCCCTAGATAGCGGTATTGAACCACATTGTTCGTACAGCCTATTGTTTGAAATACGGTCAGTCATCCGGGTACCCAGAACAATCCTTAAGCAATTTCTCTGGAACACATCTAGCAAATCTTCATCCGCTTTTCGAAGCGACCATGCTTCAGAGCCATATTTGACTACTGTCATCACTGTAGCTTTAATATTCTAATCTTGGTTTGCACTTATCTTCCTATTCTTCCAAACCTTTTTTTAATTTTGAAAACACCCTGAGCCTTGGCTAATCTATTTTTAACATCTTCACTGCTCCCACCATCTTTACTAATAATGCTACCGAGGTAAGTGAAGCTGCCCACTTGATCAATCTTTTCATTACCCAACGTCACCTTTTCATCTTCACTTATTCCTAGCCTTAGTAACTTAGTCTTCTTAAGATTAATCTTTAAACCTATTCTAGCACCCTGAACTCGCAAAATATCTAAAAGTTCATTCATTTTGCTCACACCTTCCTCTAGGATGCTTAAATTATCAGCATAATCTAAGTCCATGAGACTTTTTCCTCCCCATTTGATTCCGTGATCCCCCATGGCCTTTCTTGGGCAATGGAACCTTTCAACTATGCTAAACAAAATGGCTATCTCAAACTTTTGATCGAACAATTTTTTGCAAAAAAAGGGGTGTGGGAGGGGGGCTAGTAGCCATCCGATCTTTTTGGTCAAATAAAAGGGGTACCAGAAATTTTAATTTCCGTTTAAATGAGTCCTTTCCCAATTTTCTAAAACCGTTGGTTAGATACGATCGCCCCTGGGAAAAAATAATAATAACACGCATCCGTAATTTTTCTTCTGGCAAATAATACAAAATTCAACACTTGTGCAGATAGGGGCTTGAAACCTCTACAGTAGGGTTCTCTGATACGCCGAATTTTAGGGCCTCTGCTATTTTTAGGGCCTATGCTATTTTTGCTTTATGTAAATGCTCTTTATTATGTTGTAAAAAAGCAGAAGCTTATAAATTGCTGAAGACCTGTCATCTTAAGTTGTCCCTTGCCCGTAGTTGCAACTATAGTTCGCCTTCTTTTGATGTCCTTGTTTGTTATGCTGTTGACAGTACACTTGGCCTTCGGGAAACTGCGAATCAGAGCGTCGATTACATTTGGAAAATTTGTTTGAGAGGGTAATTTTGTGGCTTGATGCTAATTATCTTACTCTAAATTTTTCTAAGTCCAGTTTTTTTTTAATTTTTTCACGTCTTTCTCGGGTTTATCCCGAGTTATCAGAAATTCACCAGCCAAATGGGATAATTCATAGGTCTAAGGACCGATATGTTCGTTTTTTGGGCATTCTTGTTGATGAAAACCTATCTTTCAAACGTCACATTGATTTTATTAAAATGAAGATATATAGGAGTCTCGGTGTTTTAAGGAAACTTGAACATACTTTTCCAGGATAAATTTTGAAAATCCTTTTTCGCTGCTTGATGCAATCTTACGTTTCTTACTGTCCAACAGTGTGGATGTCAACCTTTCCTTCACTATTAAAACCACTTTCTAAGGTTTACAATAAAGCTAGAAACCTCATTCAGGAAACTAATCGTTCATTAGTTATACCATTACTTGATCTTGAGTCACTATACATTCTTTCGTTTGCATGTTTTACTTTTTCTCAACTTCAAGGTGACCTCCCCCGGCCCCTAAGTGTTCCGCTATCTTTTATAAGGTTAGATTTTAATCCTCTAATGGCGTAATATTGTATGTGTGTTTAATAAAGAATATATCTTATCTTAATGGTTTGATTTAAATTAAGATTCTTTCACTTTTATTGGGTGTTTCCTCCCTCTTTCAAAAATCAGGAAAATCTTAACAGTTTCTTAGCCTTTTATGGGTAGAACTAAGCTTAATGAATCTTATATATTTGGAATCAACATAGTAAGCCGATGATATATTGATTGATCTCAAAGTTTTGTTTCTAGAATTTTAGTTACTATTGAGCCTTGTAACTCCAGCCCTAAAGTTCATTGCCATAAACTGTTGGATATATTAGCAGATAAATCCAAAAACTTAATGAATAGGACGTTATCTGCGTTTATTAGGTGTTTCATTTACAAATAAGAGAAGTTGTAGAGTTATCGGAGTTTCAATTAGATATTAAAAGTAGAAATTAAAATCGTTAGACAATTCCCAGAGTAGATAGTCCCCCCTTAGGCCCTTACACCCAACCGACTTCAATCATCAAAGTACAACAAATTTAATCTATCTAGTTATTAAATAAAAAAAACAAGTTTTTTAAACTGAAAGTAAGGAGCGACATTAAAACTTAAAACGAACAGAAATTATTCTGTATATGAAAGAGCCTGTCCCCTCCTCAACGCCTCGTTTTTTACGCTAAAGTTTTTTATTGTTTTAGAAAATAAAGTTGTGAGACAGAGTCAAACTTTGGCGTAAAGAGCAAGGCGTTGAGGAGGGGACAGTCTCTTTCAAATACAGAATAATTTCTATTCGTTTTAAGTTTTAATGTCGCTCCTTACTTTCAGTTTAAAAAACTAGTTTTTTTTATTTAATTTTTGAACGTGTTTGAATAAATGCAGGTTTTGATCTTGGCTCACCGTACATGAATAATTAAAACAAAATTTTCATATTAATTTACTTTTATTTAGTTAAATGGCTTTCTCGAAACTTGTTTAATTTTATCTACGAACGTTTTTATTAGTAATAAATATACGTAACTTACGAATTAACTTACGTAACGAACTTCTATATTCATATATTTTTAATACGTTTATTAGGGGGTTCGCCAACTAGTCAATACCTTGCTTTTTTAGCAAAAATTCAAATTTTGTTCCAATTCTTTAGAAATGACCGCTTAATCACAAAGGCCGTTAATTAGAATAAATAATTCTGATGAAAGTACTAAAAAATCTTTGGCTTAAAGAGAGAGGCATTGACTACGGGGTGAACCCAATTATATATGTCATATTTTCTGTTCGTTTAAAGTTTCGATGTTGCTGCTGTTGCAGTTGAAATACTTGTTTTTTTACATTAAATTTATGATCTTTTTTTAAATAATGCTGGGAGGTCCGGCGTCCCCTTCATAGCAATGTCCCTTCCCCCATGAAAACGTCCTTCATGGAAAGATCCTCCCACATAACCCCTGACCTATCCACCCCCCCCTACCAGGAAAAATCTCCCCTGAAAACGTCTGTATACTTCCAAATAACTAATACTCTATGTTAACATTGGGTAAAGTTCATAATTTTCAGCCGTCCCCCTGGGAAGTTCGGAGGATTGAGTCACCCTAAAAGATATACCTATAATATTTTCGAACATGTTGAACAAAATGGCTATCTCGAAATTTTTATCAGTTGACTTTGGGAAAAAAATGAGCGGGGGAGGGGGCCTAGTTGCCCTCCATTTTTTTTGGTCACTCAAAAAGGGCACCAGAAATTTCAAGGTCCTTTACAAGTAGCCCTCCCACGTGATAATCGTAAAACTGGGTCTATACGATAACCCCTGGGAAAAAAACAAATAACGACCCCCGCACCCGTGATCTTTCTTTTGGCAAAAAATTTAAAAGTCCACAGTTTTGTAGATAGGAGCTTGAAACCTCTACAATAGGGTTCTCTGATACGCAAAATATGATGGTGTGATTTTCATTAAGGTTCTATAATTTTTAGGGGGTCTTTCCCCCTTTTTTCGAAAATCAGCCAAATTTTCTCAGGCGCGTAACTTTTGATGGGTAGGACTAAACTTGATGAAACTTATATATTTGAAATCAGCATTAAAATGTGATTCTTTTGATCATCTATTTGTATCAAAATAACGTTTTATATAGGGTATATATAGGGTATATTGGGTATATAGGGTATATTGGGTATAAATATAGGGTATATTGAAACATATTCAGTGCTATAAATAAAAGTTCAAATGAGGATAAATCTTTTAATAGACAGTGATAAATTTTCACAAAAAATACTATATATTTTTTACTTTATTTACTAGATATATGACGGTCACTGCATATGTGACCGAAATATCTAGTTTTTCTTGTGAAAATTTGTCACTGTCTATTAAAAGATTTATCCTCATTTGAACTTTTATTTATAGCACTGAATATGTTTCAATATTTGAATTAATGCAGGTTTTGATTTTGGCTCACCGTACATGAATAATTAAAACAAAATTTGCATATTATATTTGGTTAAATGGCTTTCTCGAAACTTGTTTAATTTTATTTACGAACGTTTTTATTAGTAATAAATATACGTAACCTAGAATTAACTTACGTAACGAACTTCTATATTCATAAATTTTTAACACGTATATTAGGGGGTTCGACCCCTAGTCAATACCCTGCTCTTTAAACTATTGTTCGAATTTTTTTTCCAGTTCTTTAAAAATAACCTCTTAATCACAATCAGTTGATCAGTTGAAAAACTTGTTTTTTTTATTTAATTCCTGATCTTTTTCTTTAATAATGCTGGGAAATCCGGCACCCCCTTCATAGCAATGTCCCTTCCCCCATAAAAACTTCCTTCATGGAAAGATCCATCCATATAGCCCCCGGCCCTCTCCTTCCCCACCTACCAGAAAAAAAACTCCTCTGAAAAAGTCTGTACACTTCCCAATAACCAATACTATATGTTAACATTGAGTAAAGTTCATAGCTTTCAGCCCTCCCCCTGGGGACTTTGGAAGATCAAGTCATCCTAAAAGACATTTTTATCATATTTTTGACCCTGCTGAACAAAATGGCTATCTCAAAATTTGGATCGGGTGACTTTGGGAAAAAAATAGCGTGGAAGGGGGCCCAGTTGCCCTCCATTTTTTTTGGTTACTTAAGAAAGGCACTAAAAATTTTAATTTCCGTTCGAATGAACCCTCCCACGATATTCTAGGACCACTGGGTCGATACGATCACCCCTGGGGAAAAAAAACAAAAAAAAACAACAACTAAACCCGCATCCGTGATCTTTCTTCTGGCCAAAAATGGAAAATTCCACATTTTTGTAGATAGGACCTTTAAAACTCTACAGTAGGGTTATCTGATGCTCTGAATATGATGATATGATTTTCATTAAGGTTCTATAACTTTTAGGGGGTCTTTCCCCCTTTTTTCGAAAATCAGCCAAATTTTCTCAGGCACGTAACTTTTGATCGGTAAGATTAAACTTGATGAAACTTATATATTTGAAATCAGAATTAAAATCTGATTCTTTTGATGTATCTATTGGTATCAAAATCCCGTTTTTTAGAGTTTCGGTTACCATTGAGCCGGGTCGCTCCTTACTTACAGTTCGTTACCACGAACTGTTTGATATTAAAAATCTTTTTATGAAAAGCCCCAAGTCTTATTCTCTTTTTCAATGATTTCTTTTTTTTTATTTAGAAAATTGTATTTAATGTATATCTACCTTCTTATTTTTCAATTACTCCATTTCTGTTCTATTTGCAGATGTAGAGGGTGTATTCATATCCACCATTCACTCCACTTTCAAAGGTTTTCACAGAAGAAAATCTAATTTAGAACTGATAGATTATAGAGAAAAAAAATATGTAAATATGAAAAAATTGAAGGCAATTATGATATATGAAAATTGAAGGCAAATAAATATGAAGGCAAAAATTCGACCAGAGTAAATGTTGTAAAATAGCAAGTATAGAACATTTTTGCAATTTTTCGATTAACTAAGTTCGCCTATTGTCTTGATGACAACGCTCTGGGGTCATATCTGATATGGACATATGGTGGGAAATCGAAAGTTCCAAAGGCGGTATAGTTGCATATATTCTAATTTAGAACATATTAGGAACTGTAGTGAATCACTATTTTGTGTTTTTTTTTATTAATTAGCTTCTTGTATGATTTATTCGATTGAATCATGAATCTAAACGCCATATCGTGAAAAATTACTAGATTTAGGAAAAAAATCACTAGTTTTAGAAGAAAATCACTATAAATTACTAGCTAGGAAAAAATCACTAGGAAACATAAAAAATCACTAGAAATAGTGATAAATCACTTGGGGTGGCAAGCTAATAAGGGACATTTCTCCTTCAATAACATTGAAAAATTGTTAGATTTGGCAAATTGATAGAATAAATTTCCAGCATAAATGTTTCTTTGCTTCCTATTAATCCTGACAAGTTATTGAAAATTACGTACATAAAATAGTATGTCACCAAAAAAACATACGGGTTGCGGACGGAAAACATACACTGCAGTTTTAAATCGTTCCACTTCTTTGCTAAATAAGTACACTTTCAAAGTTATCAGCAGGCACATAACCAAAGGGCATTCCACATATAGTCCCATTGAAATATTACAACATTTCCTTAGTTCCCTATTATTTTTAGTAGCCCATCTTTTACTTGCTGTCTGCTGCCCAGCCTTCTTTTGAAACCCAGGAGACCCCCTCTCCTCAAAGGGTATCTCTTAGTTGAACCTTCTACACGCCTAGCCTTTAAGTTCACAGTGGTACTTTTTAACCTCTTATGTGTTGAGCATATTTCGGTGGTTAAGGGAGATTAGGTCCGCTGAAGTAAAACTTCTCCTGCAAAGGATTTAACGTTTTTACTGAATATAAATATTTATGTCTTTGCTTTCCATGGAGAAGGGGTAATACCCGGTCCGTACTTTTTCCCCTAGCAAATACTCTTGTTTTGCAGTTTTGGAATGCATAGGAGGGGGGAGGGCAAAGACCCTGTAAGATGTATCTTCACGTGGAGAAGACTCAACGTTTTAATTCAGGCTCGTAATTTTGAGAAATTTATTTAGGAAGGGAGAGGGGAAAATTAGAAAAAGTAGGGAAATACATGAAAAATATGCATACGCAGAAATAAAGCTTAGTAAATCCGATAGAACCCTGTTACACTCAAGAGTAAACTTCTTGCGAGACATTTTATGGCAAGTATGCTTCCAATATACATATTAAATAAAAAACACAAGTTCTATCAACTGAAAGTAAGGAGCAACATTAAAACTTGAAACGAACAGAAATTATTACGTATGTGAGCGCTCCCTCGTCAATACCTCGCTCTTTACGCTAAAGTTCAGATTCTGTCCCAGTTCTTTAATAATGACTCCTGAACAAAAAACACCGTTTACTTAGAATAAATAGCTCTCTTAAAAGAACTAAAAAAGACTTTAGCGTAAAGAGCGAAGTATTGACGAGGGGTTGACCCCCCCATATACTTAATAGTTTCTGTTCGTTTTAATTTTTAATGTTGCTCCTTACTTTCAGTTGAAAAAACGGGACTTATCGGTTATATAATGAACACTCGAGAATTTCGATCGCGAATGATGGGAACATGATACTAGAAACTGGTCTAGCATTTTCTTTATACCAGAGAATTAGCTTTCGCTGGGTATGAAAATAAATTTTAGTTATATTTTTTTATGTATTTAGTTGGTATTTTGGTTAGGTTAGAATAGATTACGTATTTAATATATGCTATGCTTTACCACCACCCCCCTAATGTGCAAATATATAGCCCAAATTTGTTTCTTAAACTATTATATTTTCATTATAATTTTGTTTTATTTCATTAGCATTAGACAAACTTCACTTTCCGAGTGTTTATTATGGCCAATAAGTACCGAAAAAAGCTGGTGTTTTTTATTTAATTTCTGATCGTTTTATATGGCTCTCACTTCATGGAAAATTCCTTCCTCTGTGAAAAGTTCCTCCATAGAAAGATTCTCTGGCGTAAACGCCCCCCGGACCCCCCCCACCAGAAACCCCCCTTGAAAACGTCTGTATACTTCCCAATAACCAATACTAGCCTAGATGTAAACAATGGGCAAAGCTTATAACTTGCAACTCTTCCGCCGGTGACTGTGAGGGGGTTAAGTCATCCTCAAAGACATAGTTATTAGATTTTTCGACTATGTTGAACAAAATAGCTATCTCAAAACTTGGTCGGGTAACTTTGGGGAAAAAATAGCATGGGAGGGGGGCTAGCTGCCCTCCAATATTTCTGGTAACTTAAAAAGGGCACTAGAACCTTTGTTTTCCGATCAAATGAGTCCTCTTTCGATCTTCTACGATCAGTGGTTTGATATGAATACCCCTGGGAAAAAAACGGAAAAACAAGTCAACACACATCGCGATCTTTCTTCTGGCAAAAAATACAAAATTCCGCATTTTTGTACACAGGAGCTTAAAATCTCTACAGTAGGTTTCCTGGTATGTTGAATCTGATGGAATGATTTTCATTAAGATCACTTGATGTTTTGGGGATGTTTCCCCCATTTTCGAAACTTAGGAAATTTTCTCAGGCTCGTAACTTTTGATAGTACCATTAAATTTGGTAAATTTTACTTAATTTGAATGAACATCAAAATTTGATTCTTTTGACGTATCTATTGTTATCTAGACTCTGTTTCTTAGAGTTTCGGTTACTATTGAGCCGCATCACTCCTTGCTTACAGTTCGTTACCACGAACTGTTTGATATATATATATATATATATATATATATATATATATATATATATATATATATATATATATATATATATATATATATATATATATATATATATATATGTATATGTGTGTGTGTGTGTGTGTTTTTGTATTTCTTTATGTATTTGGGGGGGGGGGGAGGGAGAGAAGATTCAACAAATTATAATGACAAATTTATGGGAGAAGCGGAGATATTCTGAATCGTAGATGTTCGTAGAATGTTTTTATGAAAGGTTTGCAGTAGGGGAGGACTTAGTCCTGCATCCGAAAGTGCATCTTGGACTTAGCTCCTTCTGACAATAGTGCAGGACTTTTGTCATCTCCCCATCAATGACGGGAGTTTTGGAGAGGTCATGGGTCCATCATGCTCCTCCAATCATACAGATTAAAATTCCTTGGCTGGTTTTGACAAGATTCAACATCCCCACCTTTTCTACTGAAATTTCTATGTGAAGAATAAGCCACTTCCATAGTTTCAGGCACCTGTCCCTAAGGTTTTGGTGATTAGGATCCCTAGAGGTACATTTTTTGGTCCTCTTAACTGTTATGAGTGAATTAAAAAAGGGCACTTAAATAGTAGACTAGAACATTCGACTAAAAAAAATAGTCTAAATAGTAGACTAAAAAAATAGTACATGGCAACTACGCTGCTGTTTATTAAGTCAATGTTACTGCTGTGACTCCGATGCTGTAGCTGGCATTTTTAAGAGTTGAAACTGCAGCTAAAGAAAAGATTTTTTAAACAAATCGCCATGGATATACTGAAGAATTTACACCGAAATGAGGGCCAAATTTTAGTCAAAAGTAAAAGTTGTACATAAGAGCAACCACAAAAACATTAGACTTTAGAAATTACCATCTAAAATAGCATGCATTTCAATTAATATTTAAACTACGTCTGAAATTTCACTAAGTTTGAAAGGAGCCTGGTCCCTACACCACCGTCGACTTGCCGATATAACTAATTTCTCTTACAACAATGCTAAAATTTGGAAATACGCTTTGCTCCAATTCAAAGAGAGAGGAGTTGCAAACCGAGTTCCTCTTATTTAGTCCCCTCTCATACGTCTGTTCAAAACGGATCAAACCCGTTTTAACAAAGAAGACATGACACACATAGTTGCCAGGTGGCGCGCATTTGGGCGCTTTTTTGAGTTGATTGCGCAGTGAATTTTTCAAATTGGCGCATTGCGCCGATTTTGCGCATGTCAAAAAAAAATCGGTGCAAAGTGGGCGCATTTTTGCCTTCACAATAACAATGACAAAACTCACAATTTTAAAGTCTAGTGTTTACTGACAACTTCTACTGACAGCTTCAGGAATCTGTATATAAAGACAGGTGGAATTTTCAGAACCCCCTAGGTATTCTCATATCGCATTCCAGGCTCCATTACGACCTAAATTTCAAATTATTGAAGCGAGAATTATCCTTAGCGTGAAAAACCAAATGGGAAATTGGTCAAATTTCGATAAAAAAAAAAATACAGAAAAGAGTGGGAAAAGCTGACCTTTGTTCGACATAGTTCAAGCAGCTCTTTCTGTTTTAAGCTTACCCATCAGCAACCACTTCGTCGAGAGAGTGTTTTCTGTTATGAATCTTGTCAAGTACAAAATTCGAAACAGGATACAGCTTAAAATGCTTAACTCTACTGTGACCATCCGGTTTAGGCTAAATTGCCAAGAAAAGTGCTGCAGAGACTTTGATCCTGCACTCGCTATTGCGAATAGATTTACGACTGACATGTATGACATCAACAAACCATCCAATGACAATGAAAATGAAACTCTTGTCAAGTACAAAATTCGAAACAGGATGCACCTTAAAATGCTTAACTCTTCTGTGACCATCCGGTTTAGGCTAAATTGCCAAGAAAAGTGCTGCAGAGACTTTGATCCTGCACTCGCTATTGCGAATAGATTTACGACTGACATGTATGACATCAACAAACCATCCAATGACAATGAAAATGAAACTCTTGTAGAAATTTTGGGCTATATAGAAGGAAAGTTTGCTGTTTAACTTTGAAAATGATCTTGAATACTAGTCGAAGATAGATAGAATATATTATTAAAAAATGTACAAAACTAATTCGAAGTTCATTAAAAGGAAAACCGGTCTAATTTCTTTTCTTTTACTTGGTCGTTCTTGTCGTTCTAATTTATATTTTGAAAGCTACGAACAATTTTGTTCTCAAAACTAAGTTTGAGAATTTAATCTTTTTGCAGGTTAGAATTGCAATGTCATAAAAACATTGTATAAAGGAGTTAATTTTGATATCACTTACCTAAATGACATTTTGGAGAGATGTGACTTTCAAGGATCATGCTTCTCTTTAGTTCTACATTAGAAAATCCTATCTATTAGTTATCTTTATCAAATACGCCTTTAAATTCCACGTTTTAAGAGAAGAACAGTAAAGAACAGTGCGGTTTTAGAAAAGGTAGAGGATATTTCGACCAAATGTTCACTCTTAGGCTAATAATTGAGAAGTGCCTGAGTTTTCAAACACCTTTGGTTTCAGTTTTATAGTTTATGAGCAAGCGTTCGATTCTGTTGATAGAAAAGTTTTAGCAAAGGTTTTATCCTTGTATGGTATACCAGACAAATACATTCAATTGATTAGTGCTTTGTATGAGAATAACAGTGCTACGGTTAAGGTAGGTAATGAGGTTAGCAGTTGGCTTCGTATAAAATCAGGAGTTAAGCAGGGTTGTGTTCTATCCACGGAGACCACGGAATCAAATAGCGAGGAAAAAGTCTCCTGGAATTAGATTATGCTGATGATTTAAGCATCCTAGATAAAAGGGTCATCAAAATGAATGAAGTTTAGAGATTTTGCGAGTTCAGGGTGCTAGAATAGGTTTGAAAATTAATGTTAAGAAGACTACGTCACTAAGGATAGGAATAAATGAAGATGAAAAGGTGACGTTGGGTAATGAAAAGATTGATCAGTTGGGCAGCTTCACTTACCTTGGTAGTATTATTAGTAAAGATGGTGGGAGCAGTGAAGATGTTAAAAGTAGAATAGCCAAGGCTCAGGGTGTTTTTTCACAGTTAAAATAAGTTTGGAAGAATAGGAAGATAAGTCTGCAAACTAAGATTAGAATATTAGAAGCTACAGTGATGACAATGGTCAAATATGGCTCTGAAGCATGGACGCGCCAAAAATCGGATGAAGATTTGCTAGATGTTTTCCAGAGAAATTGCTTAAGGATTGTTCTGGGTACCCGGCTGACTGACCGTATTTCAAATAATAGGCTATACGAAAAATGTGGTTCAATACCGCTATCTGGGGCTACAATGAAAGAAAGGCTGAGTTGGCTAGGGCACGTTGTGTGGATGAATGATGACAGATTGCCGAAGATTGTTCCCTTCGGCCAACCGTCTAGGGCTAAACGGAGAGCAGGTCGTCCACGTTTATGGCGGGAGGACGTCATAAAGAAAGATTTAAAGGAAATGGGAACTTCGTGGGTGGGTGTAAAAAGGGAGGCTTTGAATAGAGTGGGATGGAGGAGGAGCGTGCGTAGATGTGTTGGCCTCAGGCGGCTTGGTGCTGTGGTGAGTTGTTAGTAGTAGTAGTATCTATATTGCAACACCATCATACTGAGTACCTATTTCTTTTTTTAGTTCTTTCGTCACAATGTTTCTTGTTGATATGGAATAATTCAGCTTATTAGCCAGAAAGTAATGCAAAATACCGCCTTAGACATTGGCAAGTTATTTTTTTTTTAGATCTTCTTTAATTCTTTTTTTTATTATTTAATTCTCTGATATACCAGAGATCTAAGGGAAATATCTTTTTTGTCAAGCCAAAGACCGAGAACAGAAAATTTCGACCGCAAAAGCGCATTTAATCAGTCAAAAATGATTCACTGTCTCAGATTTCAGAATATGGTGCGAAATCTGTCAATGAAGACTGAATCCTACGACTTTTGAGTTCTAGTATTCTGAAAAGCAAAATTCACACTATCTGGTAAAATAGTCTCTGAATTTCTGTTTTTTTTTGCACTCATCTCTGCAAGATGTAATTAACTCTGAATTTCAAACTCCACCCAAAATATATATAGCGAAAATGCGCCGATGGCGCATTTTCGCCTCTCTCGGTGCGCTATCTAAAGTCAGGTACCTGGCATCACTGAATGACACATCACGAGATGATAGAAAACGAAAAAATTTGTTATTTAGGACTATATCTGGGACCATCAGAAAGGGTGGGAGGAGGTTGCATTGTGAGAAAAGTGACTACGATATCTGGAAAGAGCATAAAGTAGTGAATTTACTTGTACCACTTTAATTTTATTAAAATGTTTCTTTTGGAAGTGGCCATCCACCAAAGTAGTACCAAGCTATTTGTTCTCATGTAAAAATACTTATTTAGTGTCTGGAAAAAATCTGATATAAAACTTGATGGTCACATATACATGACCAGTTTTGACAAGTAAAATCCAAAGGCCAGCAAGATACCATCAGGCGCTCACAGAGTCAATAAAAGGGACTCGCCACCAAACTACCTGTTTTGACATGGAGGCAATAAACTTCAGGAAAGAATATTGCTCAGATTGATAAAAAGCTCCATAGGTATTTGTTTAGGAAAAAGTGAAACTAAGGTTTAAGCAAAACGTGCCACCTTGCGAATATTCATCTCCCTTCTTTTGAAACATAAAGCCTGACATTTAGATCCCCCCAGAATTCCTCTCATACCAAAAACATCTGCATGCTTTGCCTTTTCCGTTGCCGTTTTCCGTTGCCGTTTTTTCCGTTGCCGTTCGTTTTCCGTTGCCGTTCACTACCGTCGCCACGTAAGTGAGACACGTTTTCCGTTGCCGTTCATCACCATCAAATCACTAAATCAGCGCATAAACCACTGGATTATTGAACAAAATCACCAAATCAACCATAAAATCACTTAAATTTGGTGATTTTCACCGGCCGGCAACCCTGCTGACAATTGCTCCAACTTGACCACACTTATATTCAAACTTACACTCAAATTCACACATAAACTTAATTTGTAAAATCTTGCAGGGGAACCATCTTCCGCCTGCTATTTTCTGGGGAAGAAATTTTTGTAGAACGGCTAATTGTCTTTACTAAATCCCCTGAAAAAGAAATGAATTAAAACATACGAAAAAAGTCTATGAACTTGAACTTCATCATAATTTATTTATATTATTGGCTCCATAAATTCAATGCCAAGAATCTTTAGTTTAAACTGTATATAAAACAAATTACCATAAAACTTTTATGTTAAAAGCTAAAATATGAAGCTGTAATATGGTTTTTTATGTTATTGCATTTTTGTTGTAGCCTACAGTAAAATTTTTGTATATTATTAATGCTCATATAGGAATGTTAGGTATTTGTAAAGCGGTAATAGCGGTTATAATATTATATCTCATAATATCGTAGTTTTCACGCTATCTCATAATCTCTTTATTATCTCTTAAGATTTTTGTGTCATTCCCCTTTAATTGGTGTTTTACAAATATGGCCCAAAAAAGAAATCATAGGGAATTTGCCTACTAATATTGGGTTCAATTTGGGTTCGAGTTTCGACAGAGAAGGTTTTAGGAGAGGGGCACTTACCCAGGGTGCCAGGAATTTTAGGGGCGCAAAATTTTAAATAAATGATCTAGCGATCATAATCATTTTGTAACTATTCACATTTTATTTTTATTAAAATAATTTTGAGAGCACAGCTAATAAATGAAAATGATTAATAAACTATTAATTAATTAATAAAATAAATAAAAAATAAAAAATGGAGAAATAATAATAAATAAAATAATCACATTTAAATAATTAATAATAAATTGAAATAATCTATAAAAACATTAAACAATAAATTACTAATTAACTAATAAATTGACACATATACGATTAAGCTATCTCTACAGAAAAAGTTACCCAAAAACACTTTTTATAAAGAGATCAAGCTCGTAAAATAATATCATTATATATCAAATATTCAGCTTGTTTTAATTAGTTCTTTCCAATGACTGCTCAAAACACACATAGTTTTCAATTAAAGGCAAATCACGCAATAGGCTTTAGATTTTTACGGTTAGGGGGAAGGAGGGCAGTAGCAAGACTCCTTTTTGTAGTGACTTATGTTCGTTTTAAGTTTGACTTGAATGTTCAATTTAATTTTTACTCGTTTTAAGGTTATTTCATTTATCTTTATTAGTACCTGGCATCAGTAGCGTAGGAAGAGGGGTGCTGGGAGGGGGGGCCACCCCAGGTACCAGCCCTGGAGGGTTGATAAAAATTGGTCTAAAAGGACTTATGATTGATTAGAGCCCGCCTTGCAAAAAGTGGGGCTGCAAAGTAGCAATGCTACTTGGCAATTTTCAAATTTGTTGGCAGATTTTGTCTGAAAAATACCATTTTTTTATACAAACATATCGCTACTGGTGCATTATGCGGGCACCGCGAAGAAGTCAAGTTTGGTTAATGCTAATGAAATAAAATAAAATAGGATGAATATATAATCGTTTAGAAACAAATTTGGGCTATATATTTGTACATTGTGGGGGGGGGGGGGTACAGCATAGCATATATTAAATACGTAACCTACCCTAGGTACCTTTTCCCCTCCTAAACCCCCAAAAACAATCGTTTAAATATTGAGAAACCATGTTTTGCCATCAATTTATCTAGCAATCACCCGTTGTCTACTAATGAAATAGCAGTTTGACGGGTTTTGTGACTGGTTTCTTTGATACAGTATACAGCGATGCCCGCATAATGCACCAGTACCAAAAATACTTTTTGCTCAAAGAAAAGATGTCAAAACACAAGTTGTGCTCCGCCATGCAAAAAGTGGGGTAGCATAGTAGCAATGCTACTTGGCCAATTAAAATTTGTTGACAGATTTTGTCTGAAAATACCAAATGACCGAAGTAATTCGGTACGTACAAATGTGAGAGCAAGAAAGTTAAAGTAAAGGAGTCATTTTTAGGCTGTTATCAGTTTATGGGTGGGTAATATGGAAAACAAAGAAATTATTTGACAAAATATTTAAATTAATGTATTTCAAGGGAAAGGATCCAAAGGTTCCCTCACTCTGCGACGTGTATGTATCTACATTTTTATTTTTCTGACAAAACAGACCAGTTCATGTCAGGCCAACAGGCCAAAATCAACGACTAGTTTATGTGTCGTTTGTGGTTGAATCAGCCCCTCCCCAACAAATATATTAATATTTGCAGATAAGGTGACACTAATTTACAAAAATGTTCAAAAGGGTAGTTTTTTTCCGTTTTTTAAATGAAGACACAAAAAGGTATTTTTCAAAACCTAAGGAGGGAGAGGGGAAAAATAAGGTGGATGCAATTTAAAATCCCTCAATTGGTGTCCCTGTATAGATGTATCTTGACTGGTTATATTTCAACGTTATTTGGAAATATTGGTTAAGAAAAGTCACGTGAAGTCGTAAAAAAAAAAAAAAAAAAAAAAAAAAAAAAAAAAAAAAAAAAAAACTGATGCGCAGTAGAAAGGTATGTCAACAAAGGTTCATATTTTAACCTTATTGGTACTCTATGGATGTTGTCAAAACTTGGCCAAGGTTAGAAAGGTATCTGATTGTAATCAAAATTAAGTTCGAAGAATAATATAGGGTTTAGTCGAAATGTATCCGGTTCTCTGTTCGCATTTATTAACAATATTTATGGATTTGGATAAAAGTAAATAATGAAATCTGGTAAGGAAAAAGCAAAAATAAATGTGTTTTTTAGGATTGGGCAATCCTAATTCCTTATATCTCAGATGTTAGCATAATTTCTGTTCGTTTTAAGTTTGTGATGTCATCAGGGCCGTAGCCAGGATTCTTTCGGGGGTGGGGGAAACTTCAAAAAACGCATGAAAAATTTGTTTGTTTTCATTTTATTATTTTTTTTACGTGTCGGGTAAACATTTTGGGGAAGGGGTTCAAACCTCCTACCCCCCACTCGATGCGGCCTTAGATGTCACCCCTTTACTTTCATGTTAAAAAATGTGTCTATTAGTTATTTGATACCATTAAAGAAAGCTATACTTGTAAAATTTACATGTAATATTTTTCTTCTGTTGCTTGAATTAATGACAAATATTTCATAACTATTAGTAAATGCCTAACAAATAATGGTATTTAAGTATTAGCATTATAATTAGTGATGAAGGTGATGAAAGGGATGTAGATAGGAATTAATCCACGCGGCAATGCTGAACCAGATTTTGTTCAATTATGATTTAACTTCATTTTTTAATATTATCACTGTCACACCTATAGGCGGAAATTAAAATTTCCACACAACTAAGATGTTTGCCGAATAACAAGTTCGTTAAGCTGTCCTCAAAGGGAGGTGCAACACAAATGAATGGGAAGACAAATTGCCCTCAAAGGGAGGGCAATGTCAATGAATATGATCAAAGTATAATTGAAACACATTGGCCTCCCCTCCCCTTTGAAAATGGCTTATCAATTATTTTTTGGCAATTATCATAGAAGTATGAAAATGAAACGTTCATTTTTTAAGCGATGATATGGGACATGGGAGTCAGAATGGGGTATAACATCGATGATATGGAACTAGGCTGCAGCTAAGAACTCAACAATTTTTTAAAATTCACCAAAAAACTAAAAAATCAATAATAATAATGCATGTACTTTAATTACTTTTGAGAATAAATATTAATATTTACACTATCCCTGAAATACAGAACTCAGGACTGAAGCCCCAAGGAGCAGCACCTTTGACATGAACAGGTTACATTAAAATACTCACCTCTAAAGTTGGCCGATTAACTCTACTGGCTGGTCATGAGCAAGAGAGACATAGCTGGGAAAATCAACCAACGTCGCCGGCAATGATAAGAATATCAGACGAATGATCAAATATTTCTCAAGACTGTTCTTCGATGACAAATTTTTGGGTCTGGTAGGTGGGGTGTTTCCAAGACCATCTTGCACTCCACAGACCGTCGTGTTTCCACACTCAACATGGAAGCTGTAACCCAACATCTTTCTTGAGAAACTAAAATACGACCTATATGCATTAAGTTTTTTCTAAAAAATAATTATTAGCTTTTGACTCCAAGGATTCAAAATTACATTTTATGTCACATTTTTATCGGTATCTGACTATCTGTAAACAAAGGTAAAAAAATTAATGATTAGGGTGGCTCTCCACCTCAACTCCCTGCTCTTTAAACAAATACTTAACTCGCATTTTAAAGAAAGCAATATGTACGCTCTTTGTCACAATACTTATGAATATTATTATTTTTTTTAATCGAAAAAGAAGATTTTCAAAGAAAAGTAAAGAGCAATATTAACATTAACACGAGTAAAAATAAAGTCCCATAATAAATTCAAACTTAAAACAACCATAAAACCATAAATTCCTAATAAAGAATAAATGAAACCCGATAGCACCGATATAGATGAATGAATTTTTACTAAAACAGGTAAAAATTAAAGAGAATACTCGAGTCAAACTTAATATGAACAAAAATTACTACTAACAGAATTTTGGCTACTGTTCCATTCCCTTCTCCTAACCGTAGGTCCCCGTCGTAGAAGAAAAAGATAAAACGAAGATCGTTTTCCCGAAAACCGCCAAGAAATATTTTTATTCGAATGGTTTCTTGTCTACGACTATTCCCGTGATGTTTGTCGTCCTGACAATTTTATCTCTCCCCACCCCCCAAGACAAATTTATCCACTCCCGCAAATTAAACTCCCGGGTGCGTAAATCCTAAACATTAAAAACCCGTTTTTTATTGGCAATTTCACCGAATTTTCAAACAGTTCGTGGTAACGAACTGTAAAGTAAGGAGCGACCCGGCTCAATGGTAACCGAAACTCTAGAAAACGGTATTTTGATACAAATAGATACATCAAAAGAATCAGATTTTAATGTTGATTTTAAATATATAACTTTCATTAAGTTTAATTGTAACTATCAAAAGTTAGGCGCCTGAGAAAATTTGGCTGATTTTCGAAAAAAGGAGGAAATACCCCCTAAAAGTTATAGAACCTTAATGAAAATCACACCATCATATTCAGCGTATCAGAGAACCCTACTGTAGAGGTTTCAAGCTCCCATCTACAAAAATGTGGAATTTTGCATTTTTTGCCAGAAGAAAGATCACGGGTGCGTGTTTATTTGTTTTTTTTGTTTTTTTTCCCCCAGGGGTGATCGTATCGACCCAGTCGTCCTAGAATATTGTGGGAAGGCTCAATCGAATGGACATTAAAAGTTCTACTGCCCTTTGTAGGTGACCAAAAAAAATGTAGGGCAACTAGGCCCCCTCCCACGCTCATTTTTTTCCCAAAGTCACCTGATCAAAATTTTGAGATAGCCATTTTATTCAGCATGTTCGAAAATAAAATAGTTATGTTTTTTAGGATGACTTAATCCCCCTAAATTCCCGGGGGGAAGGCTGAAACTTATGAATTTTACCCAATGTTAACATATAGTATTGGTTATTTGGAAGTATACAGACGTTTTCAGGGGAGATTTTTCCTGGTTGTGGGGGAGAGGGGGGGGTCGGGGGTTATGTGGGAGGATCTTTCCATGAAGGATGTTTTCATGGGGGAAGGGACATTGCTATAAAGGGGACGCCGGACTTCCCAGCATTATTTAAAAAAAGATCAGAAATTTAATATAAGAAAACAAGTATTTCAACTGCAATAGCAGCAACATCGAAACTTCAAACGAACAGAAAATATTATATATATTATTGGGTTCACCCCGTAGTCAATACCTCGGTCTTTAAGCCAAAGATTTTTTAGTACTTTCATAAGAGCTATTTAATCTAATTAACGGCCTTTGTGATTAAGCGATCATTTTTAAAGAATTGGAACAAAATTCGAACTTTCGCTTAAAGAGCAAGGTATTGACTGGGGGGCGAACCCCTAATAAACAAATTAAAAATATATGAATATAGAAGTTCGTTACGTAAGTTAATTCGTAAGTTACGTATATTTATTACTAATAAAAACGTTCGTAAATAAAATTAAACAAGTTTCGAGAAAGCCATTTAACTAAATAAAAGTAAATTAATATGAAAATTTTGTTTTAATTATTCATGTACGGTGAGCCAAGATCAAAACCTGCATTTATTCAAAAATGTTCAAAAATTTAATAAAAAAAACAAGTTTTTTAAACTGAAAGTAAGGAGCGACATTAAAACTTAAAACGAACAGAAATTATTCCGTATATGAAAGGGACTGTCCCCGCCTCAACGCCTCGCTCTTTACGCTAAATTTTGTCTCTTTCTGACAAATTTATTTTTTAAAAAAATAAAAAACATTCGCGTAAAGAGCGAGGTGTTGAGGAGGGGACAGTCTCTTTCATATACGTATATTTATTACTAATAAAAACGTTCGTAAATAAAATTAAACAAGTTTCGAGAAAGCCATTTAACTAAATAAAAGTAAATTAATATGAAATTTTTTTTTAAATTATTCATGTACGGTGAGCCAAGATCAAAACCTGCATTTATTCAAAAACGTTCAAAAATTAAATAAAAAAAACAAGTTTTTTCAACTGAAAGTAAGGAGCGACATTAAAACCTAAAACGAACAGAAATTATTCCGTATACGAAAGGGACTGTCCCCTCCCCAACGCCCCGCTCTTTACGCTAAAGTTTGACTCTTTTTCACAACTTTATTTTTTAAAACAATAAAAAACTTTAGCGTAAAGAGCGAGGCGTTGAGGAGAGGACAGTCCCTTTCATATACGGAATAATTTCTGTTCGTTTTAAGTTTTAATGGCGCTCCTTACTTTCAGTTTAAAAAACTTGTTTTTTTTATTTAATACAAGGAAAGAGCGGGGATTTTAGCGTTGATAATTTTGGCAACAAGAGTAAACATACTGAGCAAGGAACTAAGCACTAGAATTTAATCTGTATATCTAGTGCATCCTTGCATCCAGGGATATGCAGCCATAAACACAATCATGCATTCAAATGTTATTTTTCTTTGGGATAAAGCGTATTATCCCTGGTAGAAAGCGTATTATCCCACGATTATCCCTGGATGCAAGATCTAAACTCAGAAATAATAGAAACACATGACAATTACAAGACACTAGGGAAAATCGTTAGAAGGTGGTGTACGTACCTGCAGGGCCGTATCCACGATTTTTTTTTGGGGGGGGGGATACAAAAATTGTGGGGGAGGGGGGTTACAAAAATACTTTAAAAGCTCATCAAAAATGTGTTTATATTCATTTTTTTATGTTTCTACGAGTCGGACAACATTTCAGGGGGAACAAACCCCCTAGCCCTCCTTGCGTACCTGCACCTAATAAATTGCACTAACGGATTATTGAGAACATTGTGATTTATTCTTAAGATAAATGAGCCCTATATGATCATAGCTACTTAGAAAAAGTAATCCCCGAAACAAATGACCATGCTGACGAGTGCGTACCCATGAGCTACCTAAGCTTTTGCGCGCAGCTCTGCACTTGCGCGCTCCGGCCCAAGGATTTTTTTATAGAGCTAACCTAAAATTTCATATGACTTTAATATAACTCGTTTATTTTCTATTTACATAGTTGACATCCTGCCTGCTGTATTTATATCTTTTTGACATTTTTTTTAAATTTTTATTACATTGCTAATAGTGGCTCGAATTCACAAAAACAAAGAGGGAGCAAAGATTTTTTCAATTTTTCAATGCAGATACAAAAGGTTATAGTTCAAAATCTAGGGACAATTGACCCTATCCACCTCTCTGAGTCCTCCTCCTTTTAGGTGGTACTTCTAAGGGCTAATAAGCCACCAGTTCTTTTTACGAAACGAATTGATACTTGAACTCGCTGAGATTCTGTATCGTTAAATTGGTTTTCAAACGTTTTGCCTAAAAAATTGTGAAATTCCAATAGATCAAATAATTCGGGAAGCCAGCTGTGCCTAATATCCTAAAGAGCAATTGTTGCCCATGAACCGGATCTATGACATAAAGTGCCGTTAAGTTGCAGACTTGCACAACAAATTCATTATTGCACAACAAAAATATATATGCCAAGAATCTAGAATTCTTGCTCTAGATTCTTTTTTTTATTTAATACAAGGAAAGAGCGGGGATTTTAGCGTTGATAATTTTGGCAACAAGAGTAAACATACTGAGCAAGGAACTAAGCACTAGAATTTAATCTGTATATCTAGTGCATCCTTGCATCCAGGGATATGCAGCCATAAACACAATCATGCATTCAAATGTTATTTTTCTTTGGGATAAAGCGTATTATCCCTGGTAGAAAGCGTATTATCCCACGATTATCCCTGGATGCAAGATCTAAACTCAGAAATAATACAAACACATGACAATTACAAGACACTAGGGAAAATCGTTAGAAGGTGGTGTACGTACCTGCAGGGCCGTATCCACGATTTTTTTTTGGGGGGGGGTATACAAAAATTGTGGGGGAGTGGGGTTACAAAAATACTTTAAAAGCTCATCAAAAATGTGTTTATATTCATTTTTTTATGTTTCTACGAGTCGGACAACATTTCAGGGGGAACAAACCCCCTAGCCCTCCTTGCGTACCTGCACCTAATAAATTGCACTAACGGATTATTGAGAACATTGTGATTTATTCTTAAGATAAATGAGCCCTATATGATCATAGCTACTTAGAAAAAGTAATCCCCGAAACAAATGACCATGCTGACGAGTGCGTACCCATGAGCTACCTAAGCTTTTGCGCGCAGCTCTGCACTTGCGCGCTCCGGCCCAAGGATTTTTTTATAGAGCTAACCTAAAATTTCATATGACTTTAATATAACTCGTTTATTTTCTATTTACATAGTTGACATCCTGCCTGCTGTATTTATATCTTTTTGACATTTTTTTTAAATTTTTATTACATTGCTAATAGTGGCTCGAATTCACAAAAACAAAGAGGGAGCAAAGATTTTTTCAATTTTTCAATGCAGATACAAAAGGTTATAGTTCAAAATCTAGGGACAATTGACCCTATCCACCTCTCTGAGTCCTCCTCCTTTTAGGTGGTACTTCTAAGGGCTAATAAGCCACCAGTTCTTTTTACGAAACGAATTGATACTTGAACTCGCTGAGATTCTGTATCGTTAAATTGGTTTTCAAACGTTTTGCCTAAAAAATTGTGAAATTCCAATAGATCAAATAATTCGGGAAGCCAGCGGTGCCTAATATCCTAAAGAGCAATTGTTGCCCATGAACCGGATCTATGACATAAAGTGCCGTTAAGTTGCAGACTTGCACAACAAATTCATTATTGCACAACAAAAATATATATGCCAAGAATCTAGAATTCTTGCTCTGTGTTTATTTCACTTTTCCTGGAAAATATAAAAAAGTAGTTTTTCTTGTCTAACCGTATCGATCTTTTAGAAACACTTCCATTGCAATCAAACAGTTCGTGGTAACGAACTGTAAGTAAGGAGCGACCCGGCTCAATGGTAACCGAAACTCTAAAAAACGGGATTTTTATACCAATAGATACATCAAAAGAATCAGATTTTAATTCTGATTTCAAATATATAAGTTTCATCAAGTTTAGTCCTACTCATCAAAAGTTATGGGCCTGAGAAAATTTGCCTTATCTTCGAAAAAAGGGAAAAACACCCCCTAAAAGACATAGAGTCTTAATAAAAATCACACCATCAGATTCAGCGTATCAGAAAACCCTACTGTTGAAGATTTAAGCTCCTATCTGCAAAAATGTGGAATTTTCTATTTTTTGCCAGAAGAAAGATCACAGATGAGTGTTTATTTGTTTTTGTTTTTTTTTTCTTGTACTCAAGGGTGATCATACCGACCCAGTGGTCCTAGAATATCGCGGGATGGCTCATTGGAACGGAAATTAAAATTTCTAGTGCCCTTTTTAAGTGACCAAAAAAAATGGAGGGCAACTAGGCCCCCTCCCACGCTCATTTTTTTCCCAAAGTCACCCGATCAAAATTTTGAGATAGCCATTTTGTTCAACATGGTCGAAAATATGATAAAAATGTCTTTTAGGATGACTTGATTCCCCAAAGTCCCCGGGGGGAGGGCTGAAAGTTATGACCTTTACTCAATGTTAACATATAGTATTGGTTATTGGGAAGTATACAGACTTTTTCAGAGGAGATTTTTTCTGGTAGGTGGGGGAAGGAGAGGGTCGGGGGCTATATGGAAGGATCTTTCCATGAAGGAAGTTTTCATGGGGGAAGGGACATTGCTATGAAGGGGGCGCCGGATTTCCCAGCATTATTAAAGAAAAAGATCAGGAATTAAATAAAAAAAACAAGTTTTTCAACTGATCAACTGATTGTGATTAAGAGGTCGTTTTTAAAGAACTGGAAAAAAAATTCGAACTATAGTTTAAAGAGCAGGGTATTGACTAGGGGGCGAACCCCCTAATATACGTGTTAAAAATTTATGAATATAGAAGTTCGTTACGTAAGTTAATTCTAAGTTACGTATATTTATTACTAATAAAAACGTTCGTAAATAAAATTAATCAAGTTTCGAGAAAGCCATTTAACCAAATATAATATGCAAATTTTGTTTTAATTATTCATGTACGGTGAGCCAAAATCAAAAAATGTATTAATTCTAAAACGTTCACAAATTAAATAAAAGAAAACAATTTTTTTTAACTGACAGTAAGGAACGACGTCAAAGCTTAAAATGAACATAAATTATTCCGTATATGAAAGGGGCTGTCCCCTCCTCAACGCCTCGCTCTTTACGCTAAAGTTTGACTTTCTCACAACTCTATTTTTTTAAACAATAAAAAAACTTTAGCGTAAAGAGCGAGGCGTTGAGGAGGGGACAGCCCCTTTAATATACGGAATAATTTCTGTTCGTTTTAAGTTTTAACGTCGTTCCTTACTTTCAGTTAAAAAAACTTGTTTTTTTTTATTTAATCTTAAACAGGGTTGATCCAGAAGTGGTTCTGTTATAACGAATGATATCCATAATAAAGACAATTATAAAAAAAATCCTGAATATGAAAGTAAGTTATTATTTGAAATTTAAAGACGTAAATTTTCAAGAGAGGAGTGGGGCTTTACACACAAGAGCAGTGAATACTTTTCAAAAGTGGAGCGATGAGCAAGTAAATATACTTTACACAGGGGTCAAGAAGCGGGTCATATTATATACACCAGATATAGTAAGTCTAAAATTGATTGTGGACCCCAAGAATCAGGTACACGTACATTAATTTATTATTTTCGAAAGGGGAGGGGATCGAACTGCCCTAAATACTAAAAAACAGGGCAATGATATGAATTACATAAGAAATTATGCAAAAGGTCTTTAAAATGTTATAAGGGGGATGCTGATTATATTCTGGAAGGTGTTGAAAGCTCAAAGAGAAACAGCCTAAAGTATAGAGCTGCTTGACCCCTGGAAGGTGTTGAAGTCTTTAAAAGTGTCTGGAAGGCATTGAAGTCTTTAAAATGTTAGAAGGTGGATCCAGGATTTTTTTAAGGGGGGGGGGCGCAAAATAGGTTAATACGATAAACTCGCGTTAGGGGCAAGTTTATTTAACGCAAACTTGCGTTAATTAAGTAAGTTACACTACTTTAGACTACGTTAGGGGGCTCACACACCTCCTCGCCCCCCTCTGGATCCGCCACTGTTCTGAAGCCTATTACTTGAAATAGTAGCTAAACCTTGGAGTGGCCTTCTTTTTTTAACATTCAGATGACGAAGCCTATCTTGTGAGCATTTGCCAATTCAGCTATAGAAATATGATGTGGCAACAGGACAGGATCGAACGAAATTTTACTTATGAGACACAGAAGATACATTCTAAGGGATAATTAATTCTCCAGAAAATGCAAAGAATCTTTACAGAAGGTGGGAATGGGACATATTTCTCAATGGACATGGCTTACCATTGCTCCCAAGATTCTCACCAAAGAGCTAAATCAAACATACCATCGTTTGCAAGGACGTTTGCTGGGGGAGTGCCTCAGCACCCCGGCCTTCTCAAAATCCTAAATCTTCCCGGAGTTTTCCCGCTTTTTATTCAAATTATCAAATAAAATCCGTTTTTTTTATTGTTGGCTCCTCTCCCAAAAATTCCTTCTTACATGCCTGATCGTGTGAGCAACACCTTATTATTAGGCAAGGATCTGGCTATTTATCTGGCCTAGGGGGGGGTGGTTAGGAAAAGTGTTTTAGAGCCCAATTAGAGCCTTTAAGCACCCATAACCTAGTTCAGACACCAACAGAGAAATTATCTATTTTGGATAGAGGGGGGGCGGGGGGCAAAGGTGAATGACAGTCTGAAGGTGGTCTTTAGTTAGATGATGCTAAAAAGGAGAACTATTTTAAAGATATGAGAAAAAACTGAAATATGTAAGCGAGGAAAACGATCTAAGCCCCCTCCCATTCTAGCTTTTGCTTGCTGGGAATCCATCGCTTATGCCAATATTACTTTAGTCACTTCAAATACTATAGTCAAAGACTAATACTGAAGTGACTAAAGTCACTTCTAGGGCTAAACAGAAAACAGATCGTCCGCGATTAGGGTGGGAGGATATCGTAAAGAAAGATTTAAGGAGAATGGAAGCTTTCTCGGAGGGTATAAAGAGGAAGGCTTTGAATAGATTGGGATGGAGGAGGAGCGTGCGAAGCCATGTCGGCCTCAGGTGGCTCAGTGGTGCTGTGAATTGTTAGCAATTAGTAGTATATATATATATATATATATATATATATATATATATATATATATATATATAAGATTTTGGGCAGAAATTTAGAAATCGAAAGGTTGAAAGCTTCGAGCAGCAGTTTTCTTCTATTTGTAACATGAATGTGGCAGAAGATACAAACACAGCATTAGCAGGGAATAGTTAATCGGAAAAGCTATGGTATTTACACAAGCTTTTCAAACCAATTTCTTACTATTGTAATTTTCTGTTTCTAGGACAAACCACACGTCATTCATGAATCTTGTATTTATTATCAACAGGTGCGACCGTGATGTGGCTCAGGCATAGGATACAACTCATTAATTTTAACTTATAGAATCCTGGAAATGGTTTAATTGAGGGGCTGACAATTCTCAGATAAAAATGTATGTCATTAATACCCATACCCAAACCTTAACAATAATTGGTTAAGGTGGCTTAACAATAATTGGTGGAATATCTTAAAGGATATTTCTGGACGAATTTCTGTCGAATTTTGGCTGAGTTCAGTTTTCGAGGGATATTCGCAATTAAATTTTTGGGTATATTTGAGACACCTCTTAAGGCATATGTTCATTTCAGGGAGAGGGGATTGAAAAATGGAAAACATAAATTAAGTGAAAATGGAAAGAAATTGTACAAAAAAAAATTCAGAGCTTAGGGGAGGTGTATGAGTTCAAAACTCTCTCCACTTCTATACATATCTACCCGTCTTTTACGCTTAATTTAAAAAAAAGAAGCTTTTTTCGCGTATGAAAATTTTCAAGGAAAAGTAAAGAGCTATATTAAGCCAAAAGTGAGCAAAAATACAGTCAAATAATAATTTAAACGAAAACAAGCATAAATCACTATAAAAAAAATGAAAACCAAATCGAACAGAAATTACTATAAATAATCAGGTCAAACTTGAAACGAACAGACATTACAAGAAAGAGGAATAGGGCTAACAACCCCTATGCCTTCTAAAGAATAAAAACGTCATCTGCACTTCACTGAAAATCGTTTTTTATTTTGAGCTATGTGTTTTAATTTCTGATAACACGATAAAAAAATCTACATAATAACCAAAATTACAGAAAATAACAAATGAATGTGGATTGCAAGTTTAATGTACTAATATTCTTCCTGAAAGAATTTTGGATTTTTTAACGTTCAAAATGTTAAAACGTACTTTGTTTTCAGTAAAGTGCGATTGACGTTCTGGCCTTTAGAGGGCGTAGGGGAAGTTAGCCCTACTCCTGTTTGGGGCAACACCTGCTGGTTTTAAGCCTGACTGGGTTAATTATTGTAATTTTTGTTCGTTTCATCTTTATTCCTTTTTATTATGTAGATATTGTCTTTTGATTTAGTTTAACATCCCACTCAATATGTCCTGAAAGTTTTAACTTAGCAGCCTTAGCCGTTTTGAGTTATCTTAGACGCGCCTTTTTGGCTTAGTTCAACATCCTCAAAAAAATTTTCTCGGGAAATTGCACAACTGACTGTTCGTTTCAATCGACTCTCTTTTCACGACCTGGATACGCATAGTGTCTTTTGATTTAGTTTTAAACCATGTAAAATTACCTAAGGGTTTCAGCTATGCGATTTAGGCAACTTGAATGCACTTAAACCCTTTTAACTCAGTTCAATTGTAGCAGTAGCAGTAGTAGCAGCAATAGTAGTATAGTAGTAGCAATAGTAGTAGTAATTCTGAAAGCTTTGGCTTAATATGTTGCTGAAATATTGTTGATATGATCTTTTGACAGCCTGAATGCTCATGGTGTGTTTTGATTTAGTTCGCCATTCCTTCCAAAATTCTCTATAGGTTGTACCTTAATACCCTCAGCCTTTTTTGAGACCCAGCATGAAACATTCCTCCCTTTCAATTAGCAAAACCTCCATGTAAACATCGGGCAATTGCACAACTTACAGTAATTGGACCAATGGCTGTTGGGGGGAGGGGGTCATCCCCGGAGGAATAGCTTTTGGACTTCTTAACTGTTTAGGACAAAATGGTTACCTTAGTTTTGATCAGATGTCTTTAGGGGTAAGGGAAGCTAAACAGCTCAATTTTTCAATCGAATGAGCCCTCTCTGAAGTCTCTATCAGGGTCGTTACTAGCCAAAATTTGGCGGAGGGGGAGCACGAGATTTCACCGACTGGCTGGTTATTTTTATCGACTGTTTTTTGTCAGTAATTAGAATAATGTCCGTTTCGAATATAACGCGTAAAATCACTGCACGAGTCGGTAAAACCGCTGCATTTACCAACCGAGATTCAGATTTCGGTACATATCATGCATCTATTTTAATGCTCTTTGTTTAACCAAATGGAAAATTGTGGCACCATCTGGAAACTCACGGCAGGAGTCGGTAGAACTGCTGCGTTTATCGACTAAGTTCAAACTTTCTGTAGATGACATGTCAGTATTTTCGTGGTCTTTATTTAGACAAACAAAGAATTTTAGTGGCGTCAGAAAAATCATGGCGCTTCGCTTCACGATTTTATCGTTTTTTGACCAAGACATGGGGGGTTTCCCCCACCCCCATACGTGACGGCCCTGGTTTCTATGACCATTGGTCCGATATGACCCCCCCCCCAGGGAAAAAAGAAAATAAATAATACCAAGAGCTCACTTCACTCTTTACTTTGGCTTTACACTTCACTCTTTTTTTCACTGCCTAAGTAGGCAATAATCAGCGCTGTTGTGCTGCCCATAATTCGGTAACAGAAGATAGATAGAAGTTGGCGGCTTGATCTGCTCGATTTGTAGATGCTCTAAATGACATCCCGGGTACCACAGAGAGAGAGCCAGACAACCATATTAAATCGCGTGCCTTTTTAGGAGGTATACAATGGGATAATAATACCTTCTGGGAGATTACGAAATTCATTCAATACACAGTCACCAAGCGGTCACCCAAAATCAAAACACATTCTAGCTAAAAAGGCTTGGAATTAGGCGAATATATACACCTATCAGTCCTAAGTAAATCCATCGTCGGTTTCTGCAAGACTGCAACATATATCCATTATTCGTGTTACTTCTTTATTCTTTATTCTTATCTGACACGAAATTTGAAATCATGCAATATAGTATTTAAAAATACAATTGCCATTGCCCAATGCTTGTTTTCAATCATTTTGTTTTGATTTTCTACCCAAATTGGATGATCAAAGCCAGAACTTACAATTTTCATTTGAAGGCTGCACATGGCTTAAAAAGTTGATGAATGATTTTTGAAATAGAAAATATTTTACCAAACCTCGAAAACCTGAAATGTCATGATTCGTAAATCCCCCCCCCCTTCCCCTGTGCAACCGCGCCAGTGTGTAGCCATGAAATAGCAATTCGAATTTCTGATAAGATTTTAATGAAAATAGCGCTGCCCACTAGTATAGCGCGAAAAATTGATTTGATATGCTGCAAGCTCGTAATATAAGCGTAAATCATATGAAAGAAAAAGCTTAAAATAACAATAAAAAAGCGTAACTCTTCGTGAGTGGTCTTTCTTTGTTAATGTCTTCAAATTGTTGCATCCTTAAGGGGCCTATATGGATCTTAACACCGCAATTTTAATTAAAATTAAAATTCACTCCATTATATTATTTATATCTTAATTATTCATTACCTTTTTTTACTAGCAGTGGCGTCAATTCACAATGATTTAGGTGGGATGGGTAAATTTACCCTTTTTCAATAATTTCAGTGAAAGTACCAAAAAGGCATTCTTCAATGAAAATGCTCTGAAAATTGGTATTTTTTTAAATCTGTGAGCCCCCCCCCCGCTAAATAAAGGCACTAGTTTCTAGATGCTGCTGAGACAAATCAAATATTAAAGTACATATAGTGGTTGTTTTCTTCTTTTTTTAGAAGGCCACTATCACTTATGTTTTTTCTTTGTTTTTACAATTTTTTTTTTAACTTTTAGTTCAATAGGTATTTAAATAAAGGAGATTCCAGCATAAAGTTGTGAAATTGCAGAGATTGCGAAATCAAAACAGCAAACTTTTTATCAGGGGACAACATTCTGGCAATAGTCTCGTTTTCAGTTTTGGCAGTGTTTTGGTCTCTTCTTGGCTTATCTGAAATTCTTAATAGATATTTGCTTTCGTGGCATTTCATAAAGATTATCAAATAAAAAGAAACTTTTAAAAATCAAAAATTAATCAGCGGCGGTAAAATTTAAAGCGAAGTGAAATTTAAAGCCCACCTGGGTGCCCCGCTGAAAATTTTAGTGCAACAAAATAACACAAAAGTTTAACTAATCAGGTAATTATTACGTTATCTATGTTATTTATTTTATGACTCAAATTCAATTCTTTCTTTTGTGTTATCAATTGGGGCTCAGCTATAATTTTTGCCTCCCCTCAACATTTCAAAAAATGCCTGTTTTTGGTATTTTCATTAAAAAATACACTTTTTGAAGTTATTTATTGAAAAAATAAAAAATTTACCCCCAGTGGCGCCAATTCACGAAAATGTAGGGGGGGGGGGCAAGGATTTTGTTTCGATTTTTTTTTTAAATTAAGATGAAAAAAAAGAACAACATTTAGCAAACATACCTAACACAGAGGGTAGCGGCGAGGTCGCTGCTTGGCAAAATCGTTGACTAATCTATCCAAATCCAGTTTCTTTACCTCCTCTTTTTCAACGGCCATTATCATGAGATCACTGAGCATGTCGTTTCCCATCGTCGATCGCACATAGTCTTTCACACGCCCTACTGCCGAGAAGAATCGTTCATTGCTGGCAGTGGTCACAGGCAAAGCAGTAACTAACTTCATCAGTTTTAGCACTGCAGAAAAGGCAACTGAGAGGTAGGATAAAATTTCGATAGCTCGAAAAGATCTATCTTTGAAATATCACTTTTTGACACATGCAGCTGTGCAAGAGAAAGCTGGGATTTTTTGGCATGGTCATCGACATCGAGAATACCTTGATAATAAAACATAACTCTTTCCAGTTTCGAAAGGTTGAGAAAATCGGAACTTAAGGGCTCGAAGGCAGATAAAGCGTCGGGCAGAGGATTTTGCATGAAACGTTGGTCCATCTCACTCGTGAAACGGTCTATTACCTCAAAGTACAGAAGTTTAACGGAGTCTGATTGAACTGGCTGAATGGTATTGCGTTTACCGGTTGTTGAGTTTGAAAGAAAGTCTTTGAGACGAATGGAAATGGCTTGACTTCTCTTGCTTCGGGCACTGGTTTTAGATTTTGGAGATTTCGATTCCTGAATATCGTTTAAAGCCAAGAGTTCAGATATGTTTTTGCTTAAGTTGTTCCATTCGTTATAATTTCTCAGCTTTTGGAGTGTCTCATATGTCCCAGAAATCAGTGCAAGTGCCTTATAAATCAACAAACTTCCGGATTGAAGTTGCTCTGATAAATAATTTACAATGGCTAATACTTTTTCCATTATGTGTAAAGTTGAAACAAAAGAGGCTGAGTTGATTTTGTCCAGTAGTCCTTTTGCTTCACACGCTGCCTCGCCGTTGGAACTATCGGAGACTGCAGCAAGCACATCAGCAATACAATCAAATCTGGCCTTCACCCTCGAAATAGAGCGGACTGCGTAAAACCAGCGTGTCTGGACGGTCCTCTCTAGCTCCAAGACTTTTTGCCCGCTAATACGCTGGGATTCCACAAATAGCTCGTGACGAGTATTGCTGCATGATATAAATGCGTAAAGTCTTTGCACCACAGAGAAAAGTTCAGAAAGTTCGCTGATATTTTTTAGGAAGTCAGTCAAAACCAAGTTTAATCTGTGGGCGTGACAGTGTGCATAAACTGCATGAGGCACCTTCTCCCTATACTTTGCTTGAACTCCGTTAAATTCCCCACTCATAACGGATGCGCCATCATAACATTGGGCAATACACAGCATCGAATCTACACCAAGCTTTTCTATAGTTTCACAAATCGAGGTGGATAAGCTCTCGGCGTCTAATTTTTGCATGCGATAGCAGCCGATTGGTCGCTCCACTACTTTTCCATTTGATATGTACCTGAGTAGGATTGCTAATTGTTCTTTTCTAGAAATGTCTTTTGTCTCGTCGACAAGAATAGCGAAGTAATTATCTGATTTTACTTCTGAAATAATATATTTGCACAAGGCATTTCCTATTAGTGTAACTGCGTCATTTTGGTTCTGATGACTGCAATAGTGACCATATCGGCTCTGTAACTTGGCCTTCAGCTTTTTGTCGCCTTTAGACATTTCCTCCATCAATTCAACCAAATTACCCTGGTTTGCAGATGTTTCTGATTCGTCATGACCCCTCAAAGCAAGACCCTGGCGGCCAAGAAAGCAAATAGCGCGAAAAATGTACTTCACATGATCTCTATTTTCCTGAACCTCTTGAGATCTGGATTGAATTAAGGCATTTACTATAGGTTTCGAAGTATCAGTACTCATTATCTTAAATTCTATCCATGCTGACATAAAATGCCTGTGTCTTTCAGAACCATCATGTTGCCTTAATAAAGCAGGACTGTCTTTCAACTTGCAAAATCCTGACTCAATGAAAGCCCTTTTTCCTGCAGTTTCTCAAGCCCTTTGGGTCCCCATAGAAAAATGGTGGCAAGCAAAACAAAACATGGAATTCAAATTTTTATGAGTATTTAATCCATTCATAATTCTTATAGTAATTTGCACTGAATTTCCTTCCGTTAGAAGTGGAAACTGGATATCTCTTAAGAATAGATTGAGCTGGTTTGTCGTGACGCGTTCTAGAGATATCTGAGAGACTTTCTTGACTGCTACTGGAACCCACATGGGGTTCAGCGATGCAGACCGAACTTTCATGTTGATCTGAGCCATTTATTGTTCCGCTTGTTTCCGAATTTCTGTCACAGGTGGGGGAATTTATCTCAACTGACCCGAGACTTTGGGTGCTGACACTATTGTCAATTTCTTGCACTAAAGTTTCTTCATTTTTCTTCCGCATTTTCACCGAACAAAAAAAATCCAAAGTTTGTTGTCGCCTTTTACTCATAGTTAAACGAGTAGTAGACAAGAACTTCACTCAGACACGGCAAGAGAAGAACTGAAGAAACACGTAGAAACTCACTTAGAAAATCACTCCAATACTCCACGGTGAAACTACCCCGCTTAGGAACTCCATAAACCAATCACTTACATTTCCTGTTCATGACAGTCCCATACACTCCACTGGGACTAGTCATCCCATAAACTATTCAACAACGTCAAGAATCTGCTGACCAAAACCCCCTTGAAACCCTAGAACACATTTCCTTTCCCAGCTACTAAAAAAGGCAATATACAAAACTCATAGTTTACAACGAATTCTTCATAAGAACAATAACGAAACGGGTACTGACCACATGAAGCTTAGTTTTGAATGAACCCTAATCGGAAATAAATTAGTGTAGACGCGCTCGCTCTTAAACATTTCAAAATTCTGCATGAAACGTTGGTCCATCTCACTCGTGAAACGATCTATTACCTCAAAGTACAGAAGTTTACCGCAGTCTGATTCAACTGGCTGACTGATATTGCGTTTCCCGTTTGTTGAGTTTGAAAGAAAGTCTTTGAGACGAATGGAAATGGCTTGACTTCTCTTGCTTCGAGCACTGGTTTTAGATTGAAAAAGAGGCACCAGTTTGTTGGTCGTATCTATCGGACCAGTTGCTGGTTTAATATAGCACATAGCTAAAATAGAAACTAGCTGTGAAATATAAATACGAAGGTAATTTTCAAAGTCTAGGGGGGGGGGGGTCCTGCCCCCCCCCTAATTTGCGCCCCTGTTTACCCCTTCTCCCTAGATTCTCAATTCCCCCCTTATACGTTTTTACAATTAGGCGCTACTGTACTCCTTTTATTGCTCTAACAGAAAAAAATATGCAAAAACATGGTAATTCAATAAGTTGGACCTTATTCGTATTTGGAGTTTATTGTTGTAAAACTCATATTATAAATTTGGCCTTGTTTACGTTTCCACTAAATTGTTATTCATTTTTCCCTTTTTTAACTCTATCTCATAAATCATGATTAAAATGTATAAATCTTATCAACTTAATAGTTTTTAATTAGATTAATTAGCAACATCAAAACTTAAAAACAAAAAGAAGTTATGCTACCGCTAAGGTTTAATCACTTGTTTCCTGAAAACATTTTAGAATGCAACAAATGTCCAGTGATAATTAAGTGTTTTGTGTAATAACTGCCTTTCATAAAAGTTGAACGGATGACTTGAGGGTTTGAAGGAAAAATACAATACAGTGAGCCATATTACTGTCGAAACTTCATGATTTTTGTATTTTTTTTTTTTTTTTATCTATTCTTGTTTTTATCAAATTGCTCTGGCATTAGAGCATTGATTTTCAAGGGTTGAGAAGAAAAGTAGGTTCTTGTGTAGAATACAGTAAGTACAAGAAATTGTATTGCGAGAACAGATAGGCATTTTACCGGGTAATGCCTAGATGCGGTATAAACAAAGGGTTTCTCACTTCCGGAAACTATATTTAAACTTTAGTTTTTTGGGGGTTAGGGGGAATAAATGGGACCTAGTTTGGGTTAGGTTAGGTTACATATTTTATATATGCTATGCTTTACCCCCCCCCCCCTAATGTGCCAATATATAGCACAAATTTGTTCATAAACTATGATATTTTCATCCTATTTTGTTTTATTTCATTAGCATTAACGAAACTTCACTTCTCTTGTACTTACCGGTTTCTATTCAACTACCGAAAAGTCGAAACTTAGCGCAAAGAGTGAACGATTGAGGGGCTATAGCCAGGGATGTGCGCAGGGTGGGAGTATCAGGACCCAGCCCCTCCCCTTCAAACAATTTTAAGTTTTCCTCAATTTCTTGGCCATTTTCATTAAAGATAGATTTCTCAATGATATTTTTTAATACGCCCCCTTCAAAATGTCCCTGTGTACGGGCCTGGCTGTAGCCTTCATTATACGTAGGATAAATTCTATTCGTTTGAAGTTCAGACGTTGCTCTTTACTGTTGTTTAAAAAAACTATTTTTGATATAGGCTACAATTATTGCTTGATATTTACGTCGCATTCATTTTTGTGCTAGGTATTAGCAGACGCCTGCATCAAATCATCAGCCCTTATATCAAGCTCCCCCCTCCTTACACCAATTTTCCATTTTCTCATAAAGCTTCGATGCTTAAAAAGTATGTTTCTTAAAATAAGAGAGTGATATTATCCTTTGGTTACCCCTATTGTATGCTTAGTCCAAATATCTTCTTCCAATTGAAGGAGTGACAGGGGGTTAAATCCTCCTAAATCATCCCTATATAGATCTGAAAGACTTCTCGGGCAAACTTTGAAAGTCATGGCCTATAAATTCACTCATTCATCCTTAAGGCACCCCCCTCCTGACAAACTCAGCTCTTCCCAACTTGGAGTAGAAAAAGTATTAAAAAGGCACCTATTTATAGTAGTACTTCCGCTATTAATTTTTTTTAGGTTTTCCTCGAATCCCCCCCCAACCCCAAAAATATGGTTCTCCAAAACATCCACAAAAATTAACCTTCACAAAAATGTGAAATACGTAATAAAATAGATTTTTAGAGTATTGATCTCTATTGATAAGGGTTTACTTATTTGGTAGTATATCTGCTGGATCCTTGGCTCTCTTTAAAGTTGGGGAGGCTTCCAGTCCCTCCCTCATCCTCCCTTTTCAACGTCAAGCTTAAATTAGAATAAAAATACTTGAGACTGATAATCATAACTGAAAGTTACACCTTTAAATTAATTCTCAGATAAGGGGGCCGTTTGAATAAGTCCTCTCCCGATATCTTAGCACCACTGGTTGAAATGATGATCCCTACAAAAAAAGGAAATAAACACGAGTCCGTGAAAAATTTCCTTGGAAAAAATGCACGTTTTTTTGTTTTTGCAGATTGGAACTTAAACCTCGGGACTATGGTTCCTGAAGATGTTTATTTACGATTGTTCAATTTTCAATAAGATTTTGCTTCTTTAAAGGGGCGTTTTCTCCCTTTTTCAAAAGTAACGCAAATTTTCTAAGGCTTATAGCTTTTGACGAGTAATTTTAAATTTAATATATTTTAAATATTTAAAATCATCTTCGAATACCAAATCTCTTGACAATGTTATCGCAATTACTTTTATGGAGCTTCATTTACCCTTTGCTCGAGCTACTCTTTATCTTCGGTTTATTGTTACTACGAAGTGTTTGATTATATAATTTCCTTAGGGTTGCCACCATGTATTATATTTAGAATAAGATATTATATAAGGACAAAGAAAAGTTGTTTGCCTCCATCCTCCCACCACCAAAAAATCTGCTCCATTTTATGGAGCTTCGTTTACCTTTAGAAAGAATTGCTCTTTACGTTCGGTTTTTTGTTACTACGAACTGTTTGATTATAGAATATTTTTAGGGTTGCCATCGTGTATTATATTTTGAGTCAAATATTATGTAAAGAGAAAGAAGAGTTATTTGCCCAATCCTCCCACCACCAAAAATCTATTTGATCCATAAGTGAAAGGCCTAGGGAGAAACTCCCCGTATCCGCATGTGCTAATCTGTCCTTGATTCTGACAATCATAGCCTTTGGAGGTTTTATTGCAGCATTTTTTTTTCTTTTCGATCTCCCCTGATAACATTGCCCCTAAACAAAAACACGTAGCCTACGTGGATTGCTTTTTTGGGGGAGGGGAGAGAGGATTCGATAAAACATAAAATTTAATAAACAGTTTCATGTTACTATTGGGCAAATCGCCAAGAAATTGATGATTTAAAGGGGGTGGACACTGGTCTGGTGGTCCGTCCTGCATGTGCTCTACGGAGTTAGTCACGACCCCTTTTTTCTACCTTCAAGGGGGGATCTGTACAATTTTCCCAACTAAAAAATTATGCTTATAAACTGGTCTCAGTGAAGCTCTGAACACTGAACTTTGAGTCAGAACTTTGAGTTTATGTCTAAGCATAATCCTCGTTCTCTTTTTTTTTCCTGGGATTGATTAAAGTAATATTTTTGTGTGTATCTGTACACGTTTTCGCGTTATTTTCTGTTCCTATTTATTTCATATTTGGGTAGAAGCATAAAGTTAGGGGTATTGTGAGGGTAACATGTTAAGAAAGTAAATCTTACTTAGTAATGTGCAGAAAAATCATATTTAACAAATTTTAAAAGGGATACTTTACCCCCCCCCTCTAATGTGCAAACATAGGGCCAAATTATATATTTTTTAAGTATTTTACCAAGCATCACTCTTGTTTCAAACCATGTACCCGAATCAACATTGACGAAATCGAGAAACGGAAAAACCCATGGCAAATGTACAATTTAGGCTAAATATTTGAAATTAGGGGCGGGGTGTAAAGTATAGTGGAAATGCTTTTAAATTTGTTAACAACAATTTGTCTGCATATTATGAAGTTAAAATTGCTTTCTTGACATGTTTCCTTCTCAATATCCCGATTCTAGGCTTATGCTCATTTTTGAGAACATTTGTAATTTTGATAACAAATTTAGCGGATAAACCGGTAATATATATATAGATAGATAGATAGATATTTATTGCAACAAAAGCCTTTTCGGGCCATGACAAAATAACAAAACAAAAATAAATACAAAAAAAACACACAATAAATTACTCACAATTCATCAAAAAAGTTTCTCTATGTGCCATACCAACTCTTACAAATTTACACAACCTTCTAAAATCATCAAAATTTCTACTTTTTAAAATTTTTTCAAGCCAATCCACCACTCCAAAATCTGTTGAAAACACTTCTCTCCTCAAATTTCTTAACTCCTGGCATGTACCCATAAAATGGATAAGATCTTCCTCCTCTCCACACAAAGGACACTGGTAAGGACCATTTTTAATCCTATAATTCCCAATATATTTCCTCCTTTCGCCAATACCCAAAAAATTACCACGAACCGAAAATACCCATCTTAAATCCTCACTACTCATCCCCGCTTTAAAGTAAACTTCCTCCCCCCAAACCTCCTTTTCCAGCACATACAGCCCCAGGGACTCCGAGGATGATTTCTGATTCTGCCACCTTTGAATTTCCTGCTCTATTAGTCTATCCTTTACTTATATATATATATATATATATATATATATATATATATATATATATATATATATATATATATATATATATATATATATATATATATATATATATATATATATATATATATATATATATATATATATATATATATATGTATATATGTATATATGTATATATATATATATATATATATATATATATATATATATATATATATATATATATATATATATATATATATATATATATATATATATATATATATATATATATATATATATATATATAAATAAAAGTTCAAATAGGGATAAAATCCTTTTAATAGACAGTGTTTTTTATAACAGTGATAGAAATTCACAAAAATACCAGATATTTCGGTCACATATACAGTGATCGTCATACTGATGACGGTCACTGCATATGTGACCGAAATATCTGGTATTTTTGTGAATTTCTATCACTGTTATAAAAAACACTGTCTATTAAAGGATTTTATCCCTATTTGAACTTTTATTTATCGTCATGGAAAGGCAGTGTGGTCTCCGAAATTATCTACATATATATATATATATATATATATATATATATATATATATATATATATATATATATATATATATATATATATATATATATATATATATATATATATATATAAACAATTTGGCCTGCAGTAAGCACTGGCCTCTGGCTGTTGTGCTGAAGAGCCAATAGAAAACGTGAGAAAAAATAAGCAAAAAATAACAATAGATTACACAATAACATTTAAAAATAGATTTTTAAGAATTGACATTTAAGAATGCTCATTTTTGCTTCCCTTTGATCTATGTCTTTATATAATTTTTATAATATATAAAGACATTTATTAATTTGATTTATATAGACTTTATAATATATAATTAGAATATATAAAGACATTTAGTGCAAGTCATAGTAATTTTCATGCGTTTGAAACGTATTTCTCACCAAGTTCTTAAGGAGGATATTTTGGATGAATCTTAGGTGAAGGGAAATCCCCCCGTTCAACCCAAATACGGATATTTCAGTGAATGTTTGTAACCACTACTTATCAGCTCATCAAAATTTCATATTCATCTATTAAAAATTGAACCACTTCCATTTGATTGCCCCCTATTTAAAATCAGTTTCTTTTCAAGGTCATTCTCCCCCTCCTCCCTACTCCTTGACTAAATGCTGCAATGCTATTGATTATTCGTACAAACAACAGGTTCCTGAATTATGAACACGACTCCTGCTTGAAGAATTGTAAAACAGACTAAACAGTTCCTTTGCACAAATCATACTATCGGGTTGTGCGCCGTAGACATTAAATCAGGTGGCAGACTAGACTATTGGATACGAAGGCATTTTCTTGCAAAAAGTTACATTTATTTTTAACCCCCCCCTCCCCGGCTGCGCAAATATATACCATGAATTGGTAAATATAGGGGTGGGGGTAAAATTCATTTCCGACAAAAATTATTAGGCTATTATATTTGGAAAGTGCAAAAATAAGCATCGATTGGTTTGTTTACTTTATTCGTAAGTCAATAATATGAACTGCGAAAAATTTACCCTTTAAAAAACCTTCACTGGTCTTAAGTGGGATATTAGATCCGTTAATGAAACTTTCGATTGCTACTTCAAGGCCAAAAATCAGATAGGGTAAGTAGTGATCTTTTTTTGCCGCCATAATTGGGTTCCAGCCTTTTCCCCCTGATGGGGCCATGTATAGTCCTAGGTTATAACCTATATAAGAGTTTGCTGATTATTTTTTGTGTTTGTATCTATTTTAAGTTTTTTTTTGTATGCCTATTGCCAAATATAGCCAATTGAAAAAACAGAAAATCTAGGGTGCTGGTGCATTATATGGTCACTTCTAAAAAGTCAAGTTTGGTTAATGCTAATGAAATAAAATACGATGAATATATAATAGTTTATAAACAAATTTGGGCTATACATTTGCACATTAGGGGGGGGGGGGGGTAAAGCATACCATATATTAAATACGTAACCTAACCTAGGTGCCCCCCCCCCTAAACCCCAAAAAACAACAGTTTAAGCATCGTAAAAGCAATGAAAACTACTCTTTGCATTCCATTTCTGAATAGCGGTCTCTTGAAAAAATCAGTCTGGCGGGTGTCGTCTCATTAGTATATAAAAGTGTCCGTTTAATGCACCAGTACCAAATCTAGCCTAGGCTGTCTGGCTCATTGGGGAAAGGGGGCAAAACGTAACTCCAACGACAGTTATGATTCTAGGCTAACCTTAACTGTTAAAAGAAAGTGTCAGAAATTCTTCCTGCATAGTTTCCTCATTTAGCGGGGACTCCTCTTTTGTATATTCATAGCCACTGAGTTGGGTCTTCAAAAGTTTCAGCCCCCCTCCAGGTGAAATTTAGTGTCTTCAAAATCTTGTCAAAACTAGGATAGCCTAGGCTACAAAGGCTTGTTTTTCACTGTCGTTTCCACTTGACTTAGGAAAATCGACTTCAAATTTGCCCCCCTCCGAATTCTGACGAAATTATGCGACTGGTACCAAGGTAAGTGAAAATGAAATTAGGTTATAATTTTTTATGGCATCTGTGGCAATACCTACAATTCCGAATCAATTTTTATGTTTTAAAGAGAAATGGCAAAGCTTTGTCAAAATTTACAAAAAAATAGCCAATAATTGTAAAAAAAAGCAGCTTACAATAGTCTTGATACGTAGTGTCATCGAAAAATAAAATAGTACTGGTGCATTATGCGGGAACACCGCTATAAACTGTATCAAGGAAACCAGTCAAGAAACCCGTGAAACGGGCTATTTGCAAGAGACCGCTATAGATAAATGATTGCAAAGCCGTGGTTTCTCAATGAGCTACGATATTTAAACGATTGTTTTTATGGGTTTAGGGGGGGGAGGTACCCCTCCCCCCCCCCTAAACCCTAGGTTACGTATTTAATATACGCTACCGATATGCTTTATCCAACACCCCCCCCTAACGTGCAAATATATAATCCAAAATTGTTTCTGAACTATTAATATATTCATCCTATTTTATTTCATTAGCATTAAGCAAACTTGACTTCTTCGCGGTGCCCGCATAATGCACCTGTACCAATAAAATAAAAATTACCTTTCCCAAGATTTCGATTTTTAAATTCCTAACTTTATCCAAAATCCTTGCCTCCCCCTTCATTTCATGAATTAGCCACCCTTGGGAACAAGGGTTCTTTTTGTGAAATTATAAATATGCCTTTGTTTCTGTGTGATGATGAAATGCTAGATGTTTCCGAAATACTGTTTATCTTATCTGACTTTTCTTCCTCGAATGTAACCTTATTTACATCAGGATGCTGATTAAAGAAAGAACATGCACAATCCTCCTGAACTTTTGAACCCTGAAATTATTGTGTAACAAATTTCATCTAGGTCATATTCTATTTTTTTAAACGAAATTCATGTTACTTTTCAAGATATTGCCAGCAGTACATACAAAAAACATGTGAAGAAACTTCTTACTTCATAATATGCAGACTAATCCTATTTAATATATTACGCAGGGGGAGAACCTTTATCTTCACTCTTTTCCTTATTTTTCCAGTTCTCTTACATTTCTAAATATTCGTGTCTATTCTCTAAGTCTTGAAAATCGTTCCGAACGGTCCGTGGTATCGAACTGTAAGTAAGAAGCCAGCGACCTGACTCAACAGTAACCAAAACACTAAAAAACGAAATTTTGGTACCAATAGATATATCAGAAGAATTGGCTTATTATGCTGATTCCAAATATATACGTTTCATTAAAACTCCGTGGTAACGAACTGTAAGTAAGAAGCGACCTGGCTCAATAGTAACCAAAATACTAAAACACGGAATTTTGATACTAATAGATATATCAGAGGAATTGGCTTATTATGCTGATTCCAAATATATGTTTCATTAAGTTTAGTCTCACCCATAATAACCTACGAGGGGATTTCTAACAGAAATGAAAACTTCTAGTGCCCTTTTTAAGCGACCAAAAAATTAGAAAGCAAATAGGCCCCCTCCCACGCCACTTTTTCCCCCCAAAATCGTGTGACCAAAATTTTGATATAGCCATTTTGTTCAGCATAGTTGAAAGTCCCATAACTGTCTTTGGAGATAGCATGACCTACCACTGGCCCTGGGGAAGGTCTTTGTTATAGAATTTGCCGATTCTTTACGTATAGTATTTGTTATTAAGAAGTATGCATACATTTTTCGGATGGGGGGGGAGGACGAATTTTCTGATGGGGTGATTTTGCACGGGGAGAATTTTCCATAGACGGGGAAGTTTCCAGGGGGTGAACTTTTCAGGGGAAATTTACACTGTCTTTTTCCATACCGTACGAAATTTCTGTCTTCTTTCTCTTTACCGATTCAATTTTATGCGAGGAGATGTTAAGGGTAATTGTCCGGGGTAAATTTTTGCCACGGATTTTTCCGTGGATATTCTGATGTTATTTAAAAATACGATTAGAAATTCAAAAACAACAAGTTTTTTCAACTGAAAGTAAGGAGCAACATTAAAACTTAAAACAAACAGATATGGTACTTATGTGTTATATAATACACACTCGAGTTTTGAAGCTTGGTGAATGCTAATGAAATAAAACAAAATATAATGAAAATACAATTCTTTAGTAACAAAATTATGAAAACTACAGCAAAGGATTATGGAAGGGAGGCCGCCCAGAGCGCATTATATTAAATACGTAACCTAAACTAACCTAACCAAAATACCAACTAAATATCTAATTAAAATATTGGGTACTCTTGCATTATATGGGCCTTTCTAAAAAGTCAAGTTTGGTTAATGCTAATGAAATAAAATAAAATAGATGAATATATAATAGTTTAGAAACAAATTTGGGGCCTTTGGGCTATATATTTGCACATTTGGGGGGGAGGGAGTAAAGCATAGCATATATTAAATACGTAACCTAACCTAACCTAGGTACCTTCCTCCCCCCTAAACCCCAAAAACAACAGTTTAAATATCGTATACGCAATAAAAACCACGCTATCATTGTATTACTCTTTAGCGGTTAACCCGTCTAAAAAGGGTTTTTCGTGACTGGTTTCCTTGTAAAGGCCCATGTAATGCAATAGTACCAAATATAGTTATAATGTACTTTTCCACCACGCCGAAGCTAATTGTCTGGTATAAACACCGTGAAAACCGGGTATTGTTTCATGTTCGCGATACAAGTTCTAGAGTGTGTATTATATAACACATAAATACTACAGAAATTATGATGTATATGAGGGGGGTTGCCCCCCCCCTCAACACCTCGCTCTTTACGATAAAGTTTAAATTTTTTCTCAATTCTTTAAAAGCGACTCCTGAGACACAAGGGTCGTTTAGTTAGAACAATAAGTAACTTTTTTTTGAAGTGCTGAAAAAGTTTAGCCTGCAGAGCGAGGTATTGAAGGGGGGGGCAACCCTCCTCATATATGTAATAATTTCTGTTCGTTTTAAGTTTTAATGTTGCTCCTTACTTTCATTTGAAAAAACTCGTTTTTTTAATTTAATTTAAACGAACACTGCCAACTAACTAATCTAACCTAATAACAACTTTTAAAAACAAAATTCTGAAACCAAAGCTGGAACCCTAGGATTATACCACAAAAAGTTTTGTTTTCAATAAATGACCAAATAAACTATCATTTTCGCGTCGAGAGGTGGTGACAATACTCTTTATTTGGTAATATAAATATTTCTCGGACTTCTTTGCTTATTTTTATTTCTGTTCGTTTTAAGTCTCATTTCATTTGCAATAGTTTCTGATTGTTATTGAATTGAGATTGAACAGTACCCAAATTCTGCTTGGTTTTCAAGTTAGTCAATTGACTTTCCTTGTAACTAGGGGGGAGGGTCTAATCCCCTTGGTTCCTTTTGGCTCTGTTCCTACTTTATGGTAAATCTGATTTTGATTTCAGGAGTCCCATCGTCGTAGTGTGAACCCAACGCTGTTTTTCCATGGCCGTTTTTGTAGGGACAGATACCGTGTTACCAGTATGTGTTAACTTACCATTAAATTTAACTAAGAATAGAACAACCTAAGCCCAATTTACAGGGAGAAGTATGTTAAGATGACTCCTTTAGGCTCCAAGCTCTATATGGTACGGTTTTCGGTATTTATATAAACTTGCTATCTTGGTGAAATAAATAAAGGTTACACCTTTCTACATACTTCATATACCCTTATCACTTGCTCTTAATAATCTACCGGAATAATTTGTTTTAGATTCCCATGTTTTTTTTATTCCTAAAAGTTTAATTTTTAACCTTAAATCTCGGTATTTTTATGCATAATGCCTACTTGTTTCCATGCTTTCAATATGATTCATCTTGTCTAATCTCGGGAATTTGTTTCTTTTTTCCCTTCCAAGGCCATATCCAGGGAGAGGCTTAGGGGGGTTTGACCACCCCTTCGAAATTTTTGTCCGCATCGTAAAAACGTAACAAAAATGAATATAAACAATTTTGTTAGGTTTTAAAGTTTTTTGTGTACACCCCTGGCCCTGTTCCTCTCCATTTAAAGCCTATAATCAAGGGGTTTCAATTTAGTGGAGGCAAACTGTATTTTTTTAAATGGGGTGGCATTTATTCGATTTTGTTAAAACATCAATTTTATTGAATACTTTTTTTGGTATTTTCATTGAAAATAAAGTTCTTTGGTATTTTTATTGAAAAAAAAAACAATCAAATTAGCCCCTAGATTTTGAAAAATACGCCTCCCTCCTTCTACGTTTTTGTGAATTGAATCCACTATTCTTTGTGTTGCTAGTGCTCTTGATAATTATTAATTCCCTGCAAAGTCACTGCTTAGTTTTTTTTCGGAATTTATGAGGCACTTCCTGAAATCCCATGTCTTGTTCTTGGAAACTAAGATTTGTTTACAAACAGCCATTGCTTATATTTATTTAGGCCTCTGAATTTTATCTTTCAAGGCTTATTGTATGCTCAAACAGGTTTTCGGCTCTACCCTTTAATGATCTTATTTTGGCAGAAATATCGCACATGTTCCAACTTTATTGATTCTAGAGGGGATGCCAATGCCAAATTCTAAACATAGTTCACCCTTCTATTTCTCATTCTTGGAATTTACAATATATCAGGGACGTATCCAGGATTTTTTTTTCTGGGAGGGGCTTTTTTCTGGGAGGAGGCTTTATCAAAAGAATTTAGGGTACTTGTCCATAATTCAGTCCCCACCCAAGAAGTGAAGATAGGTTAATCATAATGAAATATACCTAAATATGTTGAAAATATAATGCTCTAGTAACAAACTTATGGAAAATACAACAAAGAATTATGGTTGGGTGGCCACCCAGAACGCATTATATTAAATACCTAACTTAACATAACCTAACCCAACCAAAAAACCATCTCTATATATTAAATATTTAATAAAAATATTGGCTACGTAAGACGTAGATTTCAATGGAGCCCAAGCTAATTTTCTTCGAATACTTACAGGTGTAAACCGGTTATTGTCTGATCTGCAGATCCAAATTCTTGAGTTTGTTCTGAATAATGGCCAAGTACCGAATTTTGTTTTGGGGGGTTTAAAGTTTTTTACGACTAATTTGAATTGGAGAAATATTTACGGGGGAGAGGATTCCTACCCGGTAACGCAACCCCCCATGGATACGCCCTTGTAATATCGGCTTTTTTGTTCTTTATATTGTACATCATTTTTAAATAATTCGTTTTTCTTTGCTGTCTTGACGAATTAGGCCATCATCTCCGAAATAAACTATGTATATGATCAGTAGTAATCAATGTACTACTTTGGCCACTTTATGTTCCATCCTGTTTTATTTGCGGCCTACAGGTCATCACACTCTTTGCCAGGAGGAATGACGCAGTTTCAAAGTTCACTGCCTTTTTGGTGATAAGCTCAAAAAAACCAGCACGTCTTGTTTCATTGTTATGCAATTATTTTTGTATATATTTAGATTCCATATTTGATTCTCCATCAGTTTCGAATCGTTTATACTCGAGAGAGCATTTTTTTTAAAAAGAATTTACATAGAAAAATGGATAATTATATGCATTTTTTGGTGAGTAAAAAATATTCTCATTATTAAAAAGAAATTGTCATTAAGTTAAGGAAGAAATTCTTTCCTTACACTAGAACTAAGGGATACTTATACACTTAGAAGTCAGTTGTTTTTAGGAGCTGAAAAAACCTCTAATTCTCTTATAGGTTGAAATTTACGGTGTGATTTGTTTTCTAAAAAAACTTGTCATACTACAATGTACTTAATTTAAAAAAAAAGTCGATATAATTGTGATGCTATAAGACTGGTTTCGCTTCATGGGTTCATTAATAGAAGGACTAATGTTTATGAAAAGGGTAATTACTTCTTTAGTTTACGAGATTTGCGAATTTTTTGCGAAAAGATATTTGAGTAGACGCTTACAAGGGGCAATGCTAGAAAGTATTCAATAGCTTAATTGAAAAGTAACGATAGAATGACATTGTGACTTGACCTAGCTTTACCTCGCCGAGGTGGTCTGTATAATACGTAATTAATTTTTTAAAAATATTGTCAATTTAAAAAGAACGGGCTTAATCGTGTGAGGCGGGGGGGGGGGGGCAGAGAGGGGGGAGGTGCCCGAGGGTTCAGTTAAAGGGGCGACAGGTGCATGGAGGGGTTCGGGTATCCCCTGGGCCAGATACACGGAGTGACCAGGGGCCCGGGGCCTACCCCTTTTTTTTTCGTAAATAGGTCTCCCAGTTTTCAAAATCCCTTTTTTCTTCTGAGGCTTGGAGCATTTGGTGTCTAGATATTAAACGTAATGAAATTAAGAACGGAGGTTAAGTTGTAAAGGGGTTTCAGTTATACAGGGGTTCAGTTACATGGGGGTTCTGTGTGTTAAATAAGTAGTATTTGTATCTTTTAAAAGATCTTTAATTGGATTGAGAGACTCAGTTGCCTAAGTCCTTGTGATTTTTCTTTACTAGATGCTAATTAAAATATTATATTTTTTTTTAAATATGTATTTTTTGTATCTTTTAAAATAGCTGTAATGGGAGTGAGAGACTCAGTTGCATAATTCAGAGTGATTTTTTTTTTACTTGATTTTCATTAAAAACGATATTTTTTATTTACATTAATATTTGTTTTATATTTTAAAATATCTTTACGGGGCTTGAGAGACTAAGTTGAGTTACTACTTGTGATTTGAATTTAAGTGATGTTCATTAAAATAGAAATTTTTCTGTTAAATAAGTAGTTTTTTTATCTTTTAAAAGAGCTGTACGGGGATTGAGAGACTCAGGTGCCTATGTCCGTGTGATTTTTATTTAATTGTTTGTAAATAAAAACTATCTGATTGTGTTTAATAATTAGATTTTTTATCTTTTAAAATAGATTTACGGGGATTGAGAGACGCAGTTGCCTAAGTCCGTGTGATTTTTCTTTACTTGTTGGTCATTAAAAAAGAACTTTGTGTGTTAAATAAGTAGTTTTTGTATCTTTTAAAAGATCTTTACTGGGATAGAGAGACTCAGTTGCCTAATTCCGTGTGATTTTTCATTAATTGTTGGTCATTAAAATCGAAATTTTGGTGTTAAATAAGTAGTTTTTGTATCTTTTAAAAGATCTTTACTGGGATTGAGAGACTCAGTTGACTAATTCCGTGTGTTTTTTCGTTACTTGAGGTTCAATAAAAACTAATTTTTACTGGTAAAGAAGTAGTTTTTGTATCTTTTAAAATAGCTTTACGGGGATTGAGAGACTCAGTAGCCTAATTCCGTGTGATTTTTCTTTAGTTGATTGTCATTAAAAACGAACTTTGAGTGTTAAATAAGTATTTTTTGTATCTTTTAAAAGAGCTTTAAAGGGAGTGAGAGACTCAGGTGCATTATTCCGTTTTTATTTTCTTTACTTGTTTAAAAATAAAATAGTACTTAGTTATTTAATTTATTAGTTTTGTATCTTATGAATTAGATGTTATGTAAGTGAGTGACACTGTGAAAATATTCATGGTGATTTTTCTTTACTTGATTGTATATAAAATCTTAAATTTTGTGATTTATTAGTTTTGTTTGTTTATTTTAAAAGAGCTTTAAGGTGATTGAGAGACTCTGTTGCATTAGTAATAGTTGTTTTTAATTAAGTTTTATTAGATAAAAAAGATATTTTTGTGTTACTGTATTATTTGGTCTATATATTTAAAGATATGTCATGTGAATTTGAGTCTCAGTTGTCGTGGTACGGTTGTTTTATGATTACTCGGTTTTATATATAAAATAAATTTTTGTGTTATTTAATGTGATTTTTCAACTATTAATTGTTATTTAAGGGGTTTGAGAGACTCATTTTCCTTAGTCCTTTTGTTGTTTCTTTTATTTTCTTTAATTAAAAAATAACAATTAATGTAATAGAATTAGTTTTTGTATCTTTTATAATATCTTTCATGGTTTTTAGAGAATCAGAGTACTTTTTAATTTTTTTTTTTCTTTAATTTGTTGTAAATAAAAAATAAATTTTCGTGTTAAATTATTAGTTGGTTTATATTTTAAAATATATTTAAGGTGTTTGAGAGACTACGTAATTAACTAGTTTTTCATTAATTACACTAAATATAATATAATTGTTTAAGTAAGACTTTTTTAGAACATCGAATGTTCTAAACTTTATTTATTTCTTTCTTTCTGTAAAGAAAACAAAATTTCTAAGTATTATGAAAGTTCAAGAACGTTTAAGCTGTGATTGTTCAGAGAAATAATTTGACTTTCATACCTGCTTTCTGGGACAGGGTATTGACAGCACCATGTGATTGATCGGATACATGATTTGAATGTCAACAGTTTATTCTCTTAGTGTCTATTTACACTACATACTATATTTCATTTATGAAATAAGTATTTTGTAATCATTTTAACTATAAACAATTTATTAATTTCTTTTAAAAAAAGTGTACTCCTTAAATTTATCATCACGATTTATTAATCCAACGTTTTTTTGTAGAATTTAATGAAGACAAAAAGAAATATCTAAACATTGAAACAATTACAGCTGGTAGAACTCTTGTAACTGTCTTCATGCATTGTCATGACAGTAAGGAATTAAATTTCTTTGGAATACCGAAAAATTCAACTCTTATGTTGGTGGTTATGCGAGATTGAGATCTCCAGAGATGATTGCACTCAAAGAGAATGCCAACATAAAAATAATCATTGACGATAGATGACAACTCCTCGCTACTATTGTAGGTAACACATTACCTACTGATACATCCAATCGTCACCTTTCAGTTATTAAGATTCAACAGACTATCAATAAAAGAAAGTTCTTCTCTTATACTAATATCGTAAACCATATCATGTCTACGTGCCAAAACTGTTACCTGTGTAAAAATAATGTGATAATAGACAGTGAAATTGTCAGAAAAATAAAAAGTGCATTGTCAGAAAATATCACGATGGACTATAAAGATGAATAGATGAAAAACAAAACACCAGCAAATGTGACTGACATTGGTCAAACGGTTATTGAACCAAATAAGATCAAAGACGAAAAGAATATTGAGACTTTTGATGAAACAACAGTACAAATTGTGTATGACTCAAAATTGAATAATAATTATTCTACTGATTACGAACTAAGAGAAGACAAGAGATATAATATCAAGAGAGAACATGGTGAACTATTTTATGGAACAGATTCAAAATGTCCATAGTTAATTGTTGATATTAATAATGTATAATAACATATTTATTGTATTAATATTCTACAGAGCATTATTTCATTAAAAATATATTTTGCATTACAGTGTTATGTGATCATTTTTTTTAAAGTCCGCTAGCATATCAAACGTTGATAATTTCTAATAAAACGTCTTATATTTAAGAAAATTACTTTGCATAAATATATTTTCAGAAACATGTTTAAACATATTTAATTTACTTATCCTCCTTTATAAATAAAAAAAAGACATTTCATTAACTAAATTATTACGAAAATAAAAGTAATTTACAAATTCTGTAATGAAGTTACCTCATCAAAACACAATGCAGAAATTTCATTTAAGAAATTATAAAAAAATTTAAGTAAGTAGCAAATTATTTCAAAAAGATTTTAATACGTTTAAGCAATAGATATCTTTAAGCTTAACCCGTCTTTATTCTTTATAATAGTTTTATTCATTTCATTAAATTATGAAGAAATTGTAATTAAGTAACAATAGCTTTCTTGAAGTCTCTTCCTGGACACAATAAATGTATTTAATTCAAGAAATAATAATAAAATAGCAAGTAAGTATAAAGTCCTTTTTGTTTTTCCCCTCTTTGATACCCAATACTGAAATTTCATTCAAGAAATTATGAAGTACTTCTAAATAGGTAACACACTCATTTTACATCATGGATACACACTACATAAATTTCATTTAATTAATTATGAAAAATTGTAAGTAAGTAGAAAATTATTTCTTGAATTAACCTCCGTTTTAAATAAAAAAGGCAGTTCACTAAAGAAATTATGAAAAAATTGTAAGTAAGTAGCAAATTCTTTATTGAAGTCACATTCAGAATAAACAAAAAATACATTCTGTTCGAGAAATTATGACAAAATGCAAAGTAAGTAAAAAACTATTTATTGTTTTCATGACATATATACACGTTGTGGAAATTTAATTAAATAAATTATTAAAAAATTCTCATTACGTAGCAATATCTTTATTTAATGCACCACATGTATGCAAAATGCGAAAATTTAATAAAGTAAATTATGAAAAAAAAAACAATTTATTTCGTTTGGTAAAATATTTGATACAAAATAAAGAAAATTAATTCAATTAATTATGAAAAAATTTTCAAGTAAGTAAAAAAATCTTTTCGTTTCCAATTCTTGGATATACAGTACAGATAATTAATTCAAGAAATTATTAAAAACTCTCAAGTAATTAACTTTTTTTTCTCTTTAACAAAAACTAATTTCAATTATCTAAAAGATTTATAAAATTAATTCATTACATTATGAAAAAAAATTCTAAGTAATTAACACTGTATTTCTTGAATTCAACTCAATGATATACACTACGTAAATTTCCGTCAATAATTCCATTACATATCTAAAAGATTCATAAATTATATTAAGTAAATTATTAAAAAAGTATTACTAAGTATCAATTCCTTTCTTTAAGTCGTCTAATTGATGCACACAGCGTAACTCCATCTCAATAAATTATTAATATATTTGTAAGTAAGCAAAAATATCTTAATTTTTTTCACATAGTGTATATAAAGTACATATCCTACAGTAAATAAATCGTGAACAAATCACACTTTATTAAAAAATAGCTATCTTTATAACAAACACTTTTCTATTAGATAAATGATTTATAAATTTAATACAATAAACTCTTTTATAATTATAAGAAAGTAACAATATATTTATTGAAGTCAAAACTTTTATATTTACTAAGGAAATTTGATTAAATAATTTATGAAAAAATTGCAAATAAGTATCAAATTATTTCTCGAATTTAACTGCTTAACAATCAAAAAAAGAAATTTAATTCAATAAATTATTACAACATTATAAGTAATAAAAAAAAAATTTATTTTTTTATATATATTTATATACGCACTATAAATTAATTAAAATAATTATTTAAAAATTAAAACTAAATTTATGAAATAAATTTATTTTTTAAAAATTTTTTTACAAAAAAAACACAAGGGGAGAAAAAGACAATTCGGTAATTTTAAATTTAACAAATAAAAATTAATAACAAAAAATATATTTTTAACAGATGTATTAAAAAGTTTTTTAAAAAAAAAAAATTAAAAATTTAAAAAAATTATAATAACTTAACCATTTCTTTCTTGAAGTCAACTCGTTTATACACAATACGGAAATTTCATTCAATAAATTATTAAAAAATTTTTAATTAATTAACAAACTATTTAATAATTTCACATCTTGGATATACAGTACAGATACTTCATTCAAGAAATTATGAAAAAATCGTAAGTAAGTAGTTTTTTTTTCTTTATCACAAACAATTTTCACTTTCAGCTACACGTCGATGATGTGGAAATTTAATTCAAGAAATTGTGAAAAAAATTTTCAGTAAGCAACAATTTCTTTCTTGAAGTCAAACTCTTGGATACACACAACACGGCAATTTCATTCAAGAAATTATAAAAATATTTGTAAGTAAGTAACAAGCTCTTTATTGATTTCACCTCTTGAATATACAGTACAGATACTTCATTCAAGATA